>NW_007249851.1:40366-42948 GCF_000164805.1 Carlito syrichta
GGGTGGGTTTCTGGTGACAGCAACGGAGAGGCTGTGCTGTCCTTAGAGGCTGGGGGGAGGTTGGAAGATGGTGTCTAGCCACAACCCTCCCCTTTCCTAAAACTTGTGCCAACAGGTGAGGGAAGGGAGTTTCCTTCTAGATGCTTCTTGAAAGATTCCAGAAAAGGAGCTTGCATTGTCTTCCTTTCAGGCCTCTGAGGGGGTGGGCGCCTGCCTCCTCCCTGGGAGTAGCATGTCCAGAACATACTCATCCTTAAGGCCAGGGGCTGGCTGGGAAAGGGGCCAGGGCTAGGGTACCTGCGGGGATGGGGCGAAGAGGGCTCTCAGAGCTTCCCAAGGAGAGGGAGCCCGAGGCCTGGGGCAGTGGACTTCCCTTTCCCCTCCCTCCCCAGAGACAGACAGATGGACAGACAGGAGAGGCAGGGCACAGAGAGGACAGTGAGAGATGGATTTGGAATACACTCAAAGGAGAAAGCAAAGAGACAGAACAGCTCAGGCCCTCCCCAGCCAGTCCCCTCCACTTGCTCAGTCTCTTCTCCCAACACACACACAAGCTCAAGACCCACAAGAGACGCACAGGAGACAAAGGACAGTACAGAGGCAGAAAAAAGAGAAGGCCGGGGGTTGAGGTCCCACACAGAACTCTGAGTCCCTTCCCCATGTGCCTGTCAGCCCTGCACTCCTGGCCTCTCCAGCCCCTGCTGTCCCCTGCCCTCCAGCCTCACAGGCGGTGACCAGGGGCTCCAGAGGGACCTATCTCTGCCCCTCCCCCCAGAAGGCATCCCCCTATAGAGACAAGCATGGTCTCCCCTACACAGCCCAGCCCCACAATCCACCAGCCCCAAAGTGCCCCCCCCCAAGTGTAGCTTAGGCCAGGGCAGCAGGCACTGGCTGCAGACACATGTGTGCCCGCCCCCTCATGTCTGACTCACAGGACTGCGGGGAGGGCCAACCGGGCAAAGGGGGACCAGGCCCAGAATGCTGGGACCCAGCCAGGCCCGCCCACAACCCTTCCCCCCACAAATCCACAGCTCAGGAGGCCCTCAGCCAGGCCTCTGTCACCCCCTGCCCAGTCACGGGGGAAGGAAGAGATGGAGCCACATTTCAGGAGAAGCCACCTACCCTGACACACATACGCTCCTCCCTGGGCTATGGCTGAGGCATGTGCATTGGGGGCATAGAGGAACCAGCACCTCGCACCCAAGCCAAGAGAAAAGGGCTCCATGGGCACAGAGATCCACAGCGTATGTACGAGGACCTGACTGCTGTCACCACACCTACGCACCAGCCAGCACCCTGTCGAGTGGGTATTATTGTGGTCCTCTTTTCAGAGATGGCTACTAAGGCTCAGAGACATCCAGTGACAAGCCCAAAGCCACAGGGACCCCAATATCTATCAGGTTTGCACCGCCATACTTTCCTGGACAGATGATATTGTTTTTGTTGCTGTTTTGAGTTGGGGTCTCACTCTGTTGCCCAGGCTGGAGTGCAGTGGCATGATCACAGCTCACTACAGCCTAGATCTCCTGGGTTCAGGCAATCCTTCTGCCTCAGCCTTCCAAGTAACTGGCACTACAAGAACGTGCCACCACGCTTGACTAATTTTTAAAATTTTTTGTAGATACGCGGTCTCACTGTGTTGCCCAGGCTAGTCTCGAACTCCTGGGCTCAAGGAATCCTCCCGCCTCGGCCTCCCAAAGTGCTGGGATTACAGGCGTGAACCACCATGTCCAGCCATGTTTGTTAAGTGAACACTGTCCACCTGTGTGGACTTCCTCATAAACCTGCGAGTCTCCCCACCATGGCCCTGGTCTGGGGTGGTCCCTCTTACCACATCACCATTCTCGGAGGCCCAGACACACGAGAGATGTCTTTGGGAGGGACATCGCTTTATGTTTTAACAGACATGCCTTTATTTACATAAGGATGACAAGAAACCGCGGCTAGAATGTCAAACCACTGGTTTCATGGATCTCATTCCTCAGGATGGTGGTGAGATAAGATTTCCTTTTAAGCAAATTTATGTAGGTTCAAAATGAGTTAACAACAACGACCAAAAAGATATTGCATTAGTACAGTGCAATGCGTTCGCTGATAGGAAGGCAATTCATGAAATGCCCCTAATCAAGGATGGGGCCCCTGGGGCCACCTTTGAGAGTGCCAAGTCCCTGCCCTTGTGGCCACCCAGGGAGGCCACAAGGGGAGTGGCCTGGACAATATACCCAGGAGAAGGCTGAGGTCCTCTGAGTGCTGGAGGAACAACAGCCCAACCTAAGTCAGAGGGAGGGCTGTCTCTGATGACCTTCAACCTCCCCCTTGTCCGCTCACCTCACCACCAGCTGGAGGCCTGCAGCCATTGGGTAAATGTGGGCGGGAGGAGACCTTCGTGGCCAAGGCCATGGACACTTCACAGCCCTCCCTTTTCTGCCCAGGCCTTGTTGCTGGAAGCCAGCTCCTGAGTCCAGACCTAGTCCTGCCTGAGCTGGAAGAACCCCTCCCTCGTGCCAGATAGCCAGGTTCCTCCACCCTCTCAGGACTCTGGACACCCCGGGGATAGGCTTCCAGTTTTCTTTGTTTGTTTT
>NW_007249851.1:43128-50069 GCF_000164805.1 Carlito syrichta
TCCACTCACCTCGGCCTCCCAAAGCACGGGATTACAGGCTGAGCCACCGAACCTGGCTGGCTTCCAGTTTTCATTTTCCAGCCATTTCCCTCCTGGACCGGAAAGAGCCCTCAGTTCCCCCCACCCCCACCTCCCTCCAGTGCCTCCTTCCTAACTCCTGGGGGGAATCTCAGCATGTCTGGGGTAAGGAAAACAGCATACTAGCCTGCAGTGACCTCAGGAGGCAGTGACTGGGGGGGGGGGCGGATCACCAGGCTCTTCCAGGCAGATTATGGCAGGGCGAGGTCCCAGCTGCTGGAGCAGGCAGAGGGGAGGCGTGGAGCTCCCTGCCCTGCTTTGTGACTGCAGTCCCACAAGTCTCACCCAGTGGCAGAGGGGAGGGACCGCTGAGCAGGCTTGAACAGGGGGGTGCAGGGACTAACCCCTCACTGCCTTCTGAGGTCAGGGCTCACCTCTCGTGTGCCTAGGCACTGGGGTGAGCGGGGACAGGAGCGAGATGCCCAGAGGTGGCAGAGAGAGGAGAGACCTGCTGTCTCTGAGAGGCCATGGCTTGGATTTGAAGAGCTGCAGAATCTGTTGAGGAACCTTGGCTTTATTTAACACAATGGGGAGCTGGGGCCAAGGGTGGGGAAGTGCCTGGGTCACCCAGGTGTCCGGGCTCCTGCTCTGTGCATGTTTAACTTCTTTCCGTCGGGCCCGCGGAGCTGGGGAGACTAACCTGGGCTTCTGGGTGGGGGCCATCCTGTCGCCCTTAGGAGAAGAAGGCCAGTGACCGGCCATCTGGGGCCTCTGAAGACTCTGGCGTGGTTTTATCTCTTTGAGTCTGCCAGGCACTTGAAGTCAGAGCATTGGGAGTAAGAAACCCAGGCCAGAGACACCCTGGTCTAGTCAGCTCCTTCCCAGAGAGACCCCAGGCTAGACATTCATTTAGATTCATTCGAGGCCATTTGAGGCTCATGCCTATAATCCCAGCCCTTGGGAGGCTGAGGTGGGAGGATTGCTTGGGCCCAGGAATTCAAGACCAGCCTAGGCAACATAGCAAGACCTGGTCTCAACAACAACAACAACAAAATAATAATAATAATAAATTAGCTGGATCTGGTGGCATACCTATAGTCCCAGGTACTCAGGAGGCTGAGGCAGAAGGACCATCTGAGCCCAGGAGGTTGAGGCTACTGTGAGCTGTGAGCATGTCACTGCACTCCACCCTGGGAGTAAGAACCAGACTCAAAAATAAGTAAATATATATATATATGTATGTATGTACATAAATTCTGTCGACAAGTTTCTTCCCCTCTGAGCCTGAGGACCTAATCTGTAAAATGGGGGAGTTGGCCTGTAAACCCTGCCACTGGGCACTGGAGAGATCATACCAGGAGAAACTACTTGTTTCCAGTTAAGGGCATCCTGACCCGTGGGCTTGTTGGGCCCTAGTAGGATGATTGCTCTGTTACCCCAAAGCCTATTCCAGCCACCAGCAGGTTCCCGAGTGGCCCTGACCCTCCCTGGACTGAGCAGCCCAGGGAAAAGCCAGGGAGATCGATACTAATGTAGCAAGCAGCCGGATCCAGGCCCGGCTGGCCCGGCAGATCAATGCTTCCAGGGAGAGCGGTGAGGATCTGGGTTGGGGTCTTAAGCAGGGCTGGGCTCTCCCCCGGGGGTAGACAGGCAGAGGCAGGGACTGCTGGGGGAAGGGAGACAGGGCTGGGGTACACTGGGGAGGGGCACCAGGACTGAGGCCCCCCAGGGATGGGGTCCCACAGAGCCAGAGATACAGGAAGGGCTGCCTCAGTAGGCGGATGATTCAGAGATTGACACTACGGAGAAGATCTCAGGAACTGGGGACTCCAGAGTCAACACGAGGGGAAGGCAAGGGTGGGGCAGAGGGGGGACTCTGTCACCCCTCTGCCCCACCCTCCCAGCCCCAAAAGCAGGGAAGGTGAACCTGAGGCTGAGCTGACGGGGAGTCGGTGGGCGCCCTCCAGTGGCTAGCCAGGGGTAACGCGCAGGTGCTTGGGAAGAGAGTGACATTGTCATCTGTTCGACCAATTCCAAATCCTACGGTATTTATGAGCCCCGTTTATTTTTATCCTCCATGGTATTCTTTACATGAGATCACTGTAACTCATTATGAGAATTAAGAGCCCAGCATCTTAGTGACACCATCTTATACGCCATTGAACCCGTCCCCACCTGGCGTCTTTACCCCAGATGTCACCATCTACTCTGTCCTCTGGCTGCCACAGGGCAACAATCACACATGACATCATCTGCAGAGGAGAGTGGGGAGCCGAGGAGAGGGAAGGAGAAGGAAGAAGAGAGGCGAGGGGGGAAGCAGCGGGGCTACCAGCTACAGGAAAGGGGAGAGGACTCTCTGGGGCCCCTGTGGAGAGGCCCCTTCGGCCCCACTTTCAGGACCTGGGGTCAGGGTCCCTGTCTCCCTCTCTGCAGAGATTGGGAGGCTGGACAAAGCCACCACCTTGCGGGCCTGAGAGGCTGTTCTTGTGTGCCCCCGACCCATTGCCTGGGCGTTGGTAGGGGCTGCAACCCCAGCAGGAAGGGAGGGCAGGGAGCCCTCCCAGTGATGCCAACACCCACAGTGCCCAGGCTGGGGCAGGGCAAGGGCAGGGGCATGTGGAGACTGAGGGAGGGTGGAGGGCCTGCCTGGGGCTGCAAGCACACAGCAGGAGGCTCCCCCAGGCCGCCTCTGCAGCCAAAGCAACAGGAGCCCAAGTCACCCAGGAGGAGCCCCGAGGCACTGCCGCCTGCACTTGTGCCTGACAACTCCATCCATCCAGCTGGGCGGAGCAGCCAGGAAGCGCACCAGGATTGGAGACTGGAGGCCAGAGGCCAGAGGTCAGCCCGGGCTAGGTGTGCCTCCAGCCTGGCAGAGGCTCTGGGAACCTGGATCTGACGAGGTTTCCCTGACCCGGGAGGAACTGGCCTCTGTGTCTCTGGACACCTTGTCTGCCAGCCCTTGGCCCCTGCTGCCTGTCTGGGGGTCCTTGGAATAGAAGTCCATCTGTGTCTGTTTTCTAAAACCATCTTTTCCGCCCCACGCCACAGCAACCAAAGTCATTTTCCGGGCAATTGGCTTTCTGTAAACATTCCTGTGTACCATCCTCCCAAATTGCTAATGCCCAGCACCCTGTTGAGTCTCCCTGTCACTCCAGCTGGAGCCTCAGAGGTAGGGTGTGGGGTGGGGGAAGGGTACTTGGAGGAGAGGAGGCTGCAGGGCTGAGGACTGGACCCGGGGATTCTGGCCAGCTCCTGGCCCAGGGGGCGAGCCAGGAACCCCACACCTGCCCCCCATATGTCCCCATTCCCGCCAGCCCAGCGCCACCCTCTGAATGTTCAGCCACTTTGGGAGAGCCTGTCTGGGCTGGGAGGGGGGATAGAGAGGAAGAGGCAGGGGAGCCCATGGTGGGGAGGGCCTGGATGGGGTCCTTGGAGGGGTTGGAGGAGGAAGCAGAGCTGACTTGGAAGCCTGGGGGAGATGGTTAGACAATGAAGATGTCTATGATGGCGGCAGAGGCACTAAGGAGACGGGACAAGGTCAAGCAAGCTGTCATCATGGGGACCCCAGGAAGGCCAGCTCCCCTCCCCCAGGTGTGAGAGGGAGGATGGTGGAGAGGAAAGGGGCCAGGCCTAGCCCACCCCCCCAGGAGCCTGCCCACTCCCAGGCACTGCAGGGGTGGGGGCAGTGGGCAACACAAGAAGGTGGCAGGCGGTCCTTGCTGGGGACACACCTTTTGCCCCTCCCCACCCCAGCCCTTGGTCCCCAGGCCACAGTGGGGAAGGGTCTGGAGCCGGCTTATCCACCTCACGGTACAGCGGGGGAAACTGAGAGTCAGAGAGGGTGGATGAGTGAACCTGAGTCACCACATGGACTCCCCTCCCCAGGGCTGGGTGTGAAGAGGGAGAACGGGACCGTGGTCTGGGACCCTGCGGTCTCTCCCAGTCCTTCGCCCAGGGACAGCTGCTGTCCCCTCCCCCAGTCCTGGGGACTGGGGGGGGAGAGAGATGACAGAGCCCTGGGGGGAGCCGGGAGCAGAGGAGACGCTCAGGGAGGCAGGAGGGGGCGGGCACTGCCAGTCACAGCTTCACACAGGCAGAAAAACACAAACCAATTTGCCACAGATTTAAAACCCACCGAAGGCCACTTAGTTGGTAAACGAGTTGGAATCTAATTAAAGGGCCTCATTGGGCTGGGGAAGGAGGGCTCACCTGCCTGGGAGCTGTCAGGGTGGGGACCGCAGCCCTGGCTGCCTCAGGAGAACTTCAGGGCTCTCCACAGGGATGAGAATTTGGGGGTGCCAGACTCTTGGGAGGGCGGGGGCCACTCCCCCAGTCAGACGCTCCCCTGCCAGCTCTGCCTTCCCACCCATGCCCAGGCTGACTGTCCCCTGGCTCAGCCTGGGAACACTCCAGGTCAGGCCCACAGCCTCCCCTTGGACTAGACATGCCCCTGAGCAGACCTGTGTGTCCCCCATCAGACCCACCTTGGCTTCTCCCTCAGACAGGCACTCCCTCAGGGCAGGCCCAGGCCTCCATCCTGATGGTTGCTGGCCTGGGGCCCCTGTTGGCCTCATTCGATTGGAGGCTTCCTCAGGGCAAGCCCTCAGACTGGGGCTTCCCTGATGGCAGAGGGGCCGTTCCACCCCGACTGGACAGGGTAGGAGACCCACAGACCACCTCAGGAGTGGGTAGGGAGGGGCCTGGGGACCGCTGAAGACGCCAGTCACCCTGGGTCTGTGTGGCTGAGGGGCCCCCTTCCTTCTACCTATGGCTCTTCCCTCCCACCCCTCACCCCCCCACCCCTGCCAGGGCCCAGTCCACACAGATAACAGCTCTAACCCTGCTGGGCCAGGCTTCCCTGGGCGCTCAGCCCTCAGGCAGGGAGAAGTGATGTCACCAGACTGTCCCCTGCTGACCCCCATGTCTGGAAAATCGCACTGCTCTCTCCAACCAAATGCCTTTCCCAGGAAGGAAACCAAGGCCCAGAGAGCAAACCTGACTCGGTCATACACGGAAGCTGGGGCGGAGCCAGAAACTGAACCCAGGCATCCTGGCCCTCGGGGACAAGGATCTTTCCATTCCACGATGCCACTTCCCAGAAAGCTGTTGTCAGGGGAGCCACACTCCAGGTCACAAGCCCCAGGAGGACACAGACTAACAATCTCCTCAGGAGGCATCAGCCCCAAGGCAGAAAACACACTGCATCCTGGGCCCAAAGAGAGAGGGCGTAGCCCAGCCTAGGGGATGCTCACCACACAGAAATCAGGGTCCCGGGCGCATCCCATCCACACACTTAGATAGACGTCCCCTCCTTGCAAGAGGGCCAAGGAGCTGGCCCTTTGCCTGGAATTCCAGGTACGCAGCCCCCTCTTCCCGTCCCCCATACAGCAGGCAAAGCGGTGACAGGCCCCAAAACCACTGCATTTGGCATGACAAAGCTCTGTCCAAAGTGGCTCTGCCTCTGACTCCTTATTGACCTTCAGCGGGTCAGGGGGCTCCCCAGCCCCAGTCCTCTCATTTGCTTAAACAATCAAACAAACAAACCTCATAGCAAAGGCACCGGGCTGAGAGGCTGAGGCTGGTTCCTTCCCTCTACTCCTCTGTGAGAGTTTTTTGGTTTTGTTTTTTTTTTGGTCTGTGAGACTTTTAACAAGGGTTGTGATTTTTAGCTTCTAATGAAGATCTGGCTAATTGGCTTCCCTGGAAGGGAGGGGGTGGAATGTGGAGGGCAGCATGTCACCTCCGGTCTGAAGCCGGAGCTGGAAAAGTTGGGAACGGCCCTGGCGTGGGCCCACCCGGCACCATGTTAACAAGCTGACTCCCACGTGGTGTCTCACGCGCCCGGGAAGGTGTCCTGTCAGCTCCGCATCTCCTTGGAGAGGCAGCCGAGAGGAACACAGGATGGAGGAAGGGAGGACCCACGCTGGAGGCCACACTGTCCTCCGGTGCTGCCACCACTCCCGGAGCGGCATCTCCCGGGGCACTCCAGCCTGCGGGTGCCATGCTCTCTGTGTGTGCAAAGGGACCCTTCCCACACCTGGAAGCCGCCTCTGGCTGAAGTCATGCCCAGGGGGAAGCGTCTTGTTTCCTGGGGAGAGACTCCACCAGTGCCAAGTGTTCACCAAGGGACTCAGAGATAGGACCCAGTCTCGCCCAGATCCCCCGATCGCCTCCTCAGGGACACCATGCCTCATGGGGTCAGGCCCTCCCCGGGAGGCCTTGGCCCAGCCCCAAGATCCCAGCCCATAGGCAGCTCCCTTGGTCAGCGGGAGCATCAGATTCTTTGTGTGCCCTGCTCTGGCGCCCAGGCACACCCGCCAGAGCACTCACGCTTCTGCCGTCAGACCTGAATACCCACATGGCCCCGTCACTGCCTTTCCTGTGCCCGCGGGCATTGCCACGTGGGACACACCTGGGCCCACCGGGACTGGCTACTCTGCCACTTTAGCTGCCACATGGACAGACCATGCACCGTGGTCAGCACACAACACCATGCAGCGCAACAGGGGCGTTCCCTGAAGTGCTGGGAAAGACCGTGGGACCCCTTTGCCCATCCTGAGTCCAGCTACATCTCCTTATTGGGCTCCTTCTGCTTGGTCTGGTTCGGGGTTTTCTCACAGATGTATTCACATTGTCATGAAACAGACGAACAGGCCCAGCGGCCTCAAGGCCACCCCACTCTGAGCTGTGCATCACCAACAGGCCATGCCCATGACCGAGACTCCCCTCTGGGATCTGGGCAGCCCAGCCCTCCCCTCCTTACACATCTGCAGGTGCCCAGGCCCCTCCACTAGAGCAGGGAGCTGGTAGGCCCCGCCCCCCACGCTTCCAGCCTGGCTGAAAGGGAAGGACTCAGCCCTCACCTCATGGGTTAATCAGCCCAAGCTGCATCCTGGTCTTCCCTCTCCTTAGGGATGCCAAGG
>NW_007249851.1:50089-63096 GCF_000164805.1 Carlito syrichta
CAAGGGACACTGGAGGGCTGGGGGGAGGGGAGTCTGGAGTTCAGAGTTTGGAGAAGGCAGGAGACTCAGCAGTCCTGGAAAGCCAGGGCCTGGTCAGTTGCCAGGGGCATCTTGCCGAAGTTCTCTCTGTTGTCTAACCTGAACTCTCCCATCAGAGAATAATCTGGGAAGGTGGAGCCCAGGGTGGAAGGCGGGGGGCAGGGGGTGGTAATCAACAGTCTCCCCTTCCATCTGCTAAAGACACAAAGGTGCCAGCTCAGTGGCTCAGCCTGTTATCCCAGCGGGAGGCTGAGGTGAGTGGATTGCCTGAGCCTGCGGGTTCGAGACCCACCCGGGCAGCGAGACCTCATCTCTACAATAAATCAAAAAACTAGCCAGGTGTGGTAGCGCGCGCCTGTAGTTCCAGCTACTTGGAAGGCTGAGGCGGAAGGATCGCCAGAGCCCAGCAGGGCGAGGCTGTGGTGGCCGGGAGCGTGCCACTGCACGCCAGTCTGGGTGACAGAGTGAGACTCCAACACAAAAGAAAAAAAAAAAGACGCAAAGGCTCTGACCTCTTCACAAATCCACGCCTCCATCCTGAGTGACGAGGCTTAAACCCAGCACCACTTGCTGAGTGTGTGGGAAACGTGGACCCACTGTGAGTGACAACCCTCAGGATAGCCCCCACACTGACAGTCACTGTTCACTTCATTCTCGCCATCTCCCTGTGGGGTTGCCCTTCCATTTGACAGGTGAGAAAACTGAGGCTCAGGAAGGGGCGACTTGTCCCAGGGCAGCATGGGTAAGTGGAGGTGGGCACTCTCAAATGGGTCCTCAGCCCAGGCCCCTCTTCTCTCCCCGAAACGCCACTGGCCCCGAGGAGGATGCGGATTCTGCCTCCAAGTCGCCTCTGAGTCTTCATCCAAGCCATCAGGCTAGGACCCATGTGTCCCTCCAACTCTAAGAAGAGAGCACAGCCGGGCTCGGTGGCTCAGCCTGTAATCCCGCGCCTTTGGGAGGCTGAGGTGAGGCAGATTGCCTGAGCCCGCGGGTTCGAGACCCGCCTGGGCAGCGAGACCTCATCTCTACAATAAATCAAAAAATCAGCCGGGCGTGGTAGCGCATGCCTGTAGTTCCGGCTACTCGGAAGGCTGAGGCGGAAGGATCGCCGGAGCCCAGCAGGTCGAGGCTGTGGTGGCGGGGAACGGCCACTGAGTGGGGCACAGAGCCCTCCCTTCCCCCCACAGGCTGTGCAGAGACAGAACTGCAACTCCTATTTCAGGAACTCCTGCCAGCCAGGACGTGGATACTTCCAGGAATGGAGAACTCATTACATCTAAGGCACCCACTACTGTGGAACTTAAAATGGGCCAGAGTTGCCAGGTGCGGTGGCTCATGCCGGTAATCCCAGCACTTTCGGAGGCAGAAGCAAGAGGACTGCCTGAGCCCGCGGGTTCGAGACCAGCCTGAGCAAGACGGCAAGACCCTGTCTCTACAATAAATAAAAAAATTAGCCAGGTGTGGTGGCACATGCCTGTAGTTCCAACTGCTTGGAAGGCTGAGGCTGAAGGATCACCTGAGCCCAGTAGGTCGAGGCTATGGTGGTCATGAGCATGCCACTGCACTTCAGCCTGGGTGACAGTGAGACTCTGACTCAAAAAAAAGAGCCAGAGTCTGTGCCTATGGCCCTTGGGGAAATCCAGGAAAGGTCATAACCTCTCCCTTCGGAGCAGGATGGAGACCTCTGAGCCCAAACGTGAGCCCAACACATCAGGCCCTTCCCCTGTGACCTGGCTTCCAGCCCCAGCCATCTGCATTGCCCTTTGTTGGATAAGCACCATGTTGTCGCCACCCCTCTTGACTGGTGGCCTTCAGAACTGCCCTCATGGTCCAGATGGAATCTGAGTAGCCCAGGTGACCTCCTTCTGCTTCTGCTACTAAAATGCCTTTGTAGGTGGGCACAGTGGCTCACACCTGTAATCCTAGCACTTTGGGAAGCCAAGGCAGGAGGATCTCTTGAGACTGGGAGCTTGAGACCAGCCTGGGCAACATAGCAAGACTTTTGTGTCTACAAAAAATTCAGTTGGGCGTGGTAGCACACACCTGTAGTCCCAGCTACTTGGGAGGCTGAGGTGAGAGTATCACCTGAGCCCAGGAGGTCAAGGGTGTGGTGGGCCGTGATCATACCACTGCAGTCCAGCCTAGGAGACAGAGAAAGACCCCAACTCAAAAAAATAAATAAATAAATGATAACACAAATAAATAGGCCGGGCTCAGTGGCTCAATCTGTAATCCCAGCACTTTGGGAGGCCGAGGCGAGTGGATTGCCTGAGCCTGAGGGTTCGGGACCAGCCCAGACAACTTGGCAAGATCTCGTCTCTACAACAGATAAAAAATTAACTGGGTGTGGTAGTGCATGCCTGTAGTTCCAGCTACTTGAAAGGTTGAAGCGGAAGGATCGCTGGAGCCCAGCAGGTCGACGCTGGGGTGGCCGTGAGTGTGCCCCTGTACTCCAACCTGGGTGACAGAGTGAGACTCCAACTCAAAAAATAAAAAATAAATCATCATCATCATCATAAATCAATCAAATCAAATGTCTTGGCCAGCACCCCTCCTGCCCAGGGCATAAGCAGCCCGGCCCCCGGGCCAGAAGGCACCTTCCTCCTCCTCCTCTTCACTCCCAGGCCTGCCCTGACCTCGGACCACAGGGGCCAACTTGACCCCTCCTGCCTGGGATGAATGGGTTCCTGGTCTCCTTCCAGGCATGTCCATCTGCCCTCCAAGGCCTGTCCTTGCTCATGTGACTCAAGGGCCTGCACTGAGTCTTAGCTCCTCCCAGCAAGAGCTCCACAGCCCCAGCTCCAGAGACCAAAGGGTATGCCCAGGAGTCTGAGTGGGCAGCTTGCTCGCTAGAACCCTCTGGCTGGCGGCCTAAGGCCCTGGATGCCCTGTCCAGCAGCCAGCCACTCTGAACACTGGAAAACCACAAGCCCACATGGTGATGTCTGAGGCATGCTAACCACACAGTGCTTTCTCCTTGCTAATCTGCCTCCTCCTCCCCAGTGCTGACCCTGCCTGCTGCCTGAGGGCTCCAGGCTTGGAAGGAGAGACTCTCCCACCCCCAGCTGCTTCCTGGCTTGTGCCCATGTCTGCATACCATGCTTGTGCAGTGGCTAATTCTGGTGTCTCATCAGACAGTCATTATGGGGGAATCAGCAGTCCTGTCATCTCCACAGCTCAGCACCTGTCACACGCCGCCATCCCCAGGCTTCTGGGATGGGGCTGGAAGCCGAGGGAGGAGGGGTACACTGGGGTGAGGGGTGTCTGCTCCCTTCCTGCCTCTGCAGCCCCCTCCCTGCCCTGTCTCCCCACAAGGTGGGCAGGGCACATCCACGGGGTGGCCACTAGCAACACAACTGCTCCCGGCTACCTGATCGTGCAGAATAGGTGGAAGGACACAGCCAGCCAGGGCTTAATTCTCGCCCTGGTCACAACCCATGGGCATGACCTTGAACAAGTCATTTCACTTCTCTAGACCTCAGTTTCCCCAATGGCAAAAAGGGGAAAACAGTGCCTGGGAAGACGGGAAGAAATAAGGTATGTAAAATACCTAGCACAGTGCCTGGTACATGTGCGGTCACATATTCGATCAACAATTAGTACCCAGCTGTTGTGTGCTTGATAGGGTGGAGACACCAAGATAAATGAAACGTAGTTTGGCAAGGATCACACCACACGGGGCACAGGCGTTTCGTTTGGCTGGTGGTGATGTTTTGTTTCTTTGAATTTTAATACCTCTAGGGGGAACAAGTCTCTCCACGCCAGTTTCCACCATTCCCTATCGTCCTCATCACTCAGTCCCTGCCCCCGAAGGCAGTGAGTCTTCAAAAACAAAAGTAAGCTAGCAGGCTGTTACCCACAGAACCAGCGAATGTTCAAGGATCACATTAGGAGCCATGAGAGTTTTGTTTGGGATTTTTTTTGTTTTGTTTTGAGTTGGAATCCCACCCTGTCACCCAGGCTAGAGCACAGTAGCCTGATCAATGGCTCACCACAGCCTCGACCTGGTGGGTTCAGGTGAGCCTTCCGTCTCAGCCTTCCAAGTAGCTGGAGTCACCACACCTGGCTAATTTTTAAGATTTTTTTTTTTTTTAAGAGAAACAGGGATCTTGCTATGTTGCCCAGGCTGTTCTCTCACTCTTGGCCTCAAGTGATCCTCCTACCTCTGCCTCCCAAAATGCTGGGATTACAGGTGTGAGGCACTGCACCCAGATGAAAGATTTGATGGTGCTCTGGGGGATTTCAGGGGGAGCGAGCCCAGAGGTAATCAGGAAGGAAGAGTATTGCGGGAGGAACAGAAGCGGGAGGTGGCGAGGGGAGGCTGGGGGCTTCCAGGAAGAGAAGCCGTAGAAGCAAAGGTTCTCGGAGGGGAAAGCCAGGCCCAGCGGGAGCTGGTAGAGCCCACCTGGCTCAAGTACAGGCTTCTCAGGAGGATTGGGGCTGGAGAGGGAGGTGGAGAGGAACTGAGTCAGTTCTCATGGGCACGGGTCATGGAGGAGCTCTGCTTGCAGGAGTGTGGAGAGCCAGGCGAAGGTGCACTCTGCATACAGCATGAGGGACCCAGGCTAGACCTCAGCAGCACTTTGGGTGGAGGCCGCACACGGAGAGGGTGTGTGGCCGAGGCTGCCCCACTGGAACCTGGGAGCGGCCGCCTGACCTAGGGCACGCTCCTTAGCCCCTGTGGCCTGTCTCGTCCCCCGCAGGACAGAGCCAGGGGCTCACGAGACAGTTGTGAGATGAGCTGAACTGACGCCTGTACAGCACTCAGCCCAGCACGTGGCCCCAGCAAGCACCTGATAGAGACTGGTCCCTCGTGTTTTCATGATTACCAGTGATGATTTTTTTCCCCAAAACTGCTTGATAACCAAATGAGCCCCGACCCCCAGCTGCCAGCCCTCCACTGCCCACCTCTCTCAGAGGCCACGGAGGGAGCACAGGGCTCTTCCAACTGAAACCAGAGTCGACAGTGAGGGCCACCACTAGTGTCCACCACCCTAGCAGCTTCCTGCTGATGATGCCTCCCCGATGCCTCCCACATGCACACTAGGCCTCCCAGTAACGCCCACTCTTCCGAAACCCAGCCTCGCCTTATTCCACTCTGACTGGTAATGCAGGGCAAGGGTTGGTCCATTCTACCTTTGCGCAGGTGTAGCAAGTAAGTCTTGTGAGGTACCAAGCTCCCCGTCACTGGGGGTATTCCAGAAGAGGGGGAGTGAAAGGGAAGAGCACCAGGCACAGTGGCTCATGCCTGTCATCCCTGCACTTTGGGAGGTGGAGACAAGAGGATTGCCTGAGCCCAGTGGTTTGAGACCAGCCTGGGCAACTTAGCAAGACCCTGACTCTACAATAAATAAAAAAAAATTAGCCAGGCATTGCGGTGTGCGCTGTCCAGCCCAAGTCACAGAGTGAGACTCCAACTCAAAAAAAACCAAAACGGAGTGAGACGCACTCAGACCTCTGCTACAGGGCCCCTGCCCCTGAGCTCACCCTGCAGACTGGGCCTGGGCCCCTCTGCTGCTTGTGTGGGGAGGGACTGACCTGTGCCATCAGGAGTGGGGGTGGCAGTGTCAAGTCACTGATTTCTCCGGCTGTTTCTCCTGGCAGCCAAGGATGGGGGAGGGAGGGGAGCCATGTCGTTGCTCTTTTAGGAAAACGATAATTTTAATTAAGAGGCAGACAAACGAGCACTCTGCAGATTGTCTCCGAGCAAAGTTATTAAAAAGCCATCAAGGCGGCGGCAGCCACAGTGGCAAGGAGGGCCGCCTCCTCCAGCTGCCCCCCGGGATTGGGGCCGAATGTGAGTTCAGAGAGCTGGAGACGGGCTGGAGGATGTGGAGCCTGAAAACAGCCCAGAAAGGGAGTCTGCAGCCCCTCTCCTGAGGAGCAGGCCGGCAGCACCCTGACGGCACCCAGGGCACAGCCTGCCCGGTCCGGGGTGGGGACAGAAAGGGCACCAGCAGCTAGGCAGCCCCCGTTGGCCCCTCCTCCCGGATCTGGGCCAGCTGATGCTTTCCCTTTGCTCTTCCCAACGTGCCTGGCTGAGAGGGTTCTTGTGCCATTTTTTAGGCACAGACACCGAGGCTCACAGAGGGGAGGTGGCTTGTCAAAGGCCACACAGCCAGGAAATGGCTTAAGTGGGGGAACTGAACCCAAGTTAGGAGGACTGTCAGGTCCAGTTCTCCAGGCTGCCGGTCCTGGACCCAGGAGTTGGGGGACAGCCTCTCCTGGCCTTCACCCTCCCCTAACCAGGCTCCTTGCCCACGGTCGCCCCAGTTGCCAGGGCTCAGGGGCTTGCTTGGCAGGGCCACAAAGTGGGGAGGGTACTGTCAAGGACACTCTACAGGGACATAAAAGGAACTTCCAGCGGGGGGTCAGGGGCCAATGGGGGCGTCAGAGGACAGGAGGTCAACTCCTTGGGGTGGGGTCAGCTATCCAGGCCAAAGCCCAAAGCCCCACAGCTGGGAAATGCAGCCGACCCTCAGCCTCACGTGCTCACCACCCAGGCAAAACCTGCAAGAACCACGGCTCTCCTGGTCATTGTTGGACTCCAAGCCTAGCCCGGCGCCTGGCTCGGAGAAGGTGTTCAGTACATCTTTATCGAATAAATGGATGAATGAATGAGTAAACGGCTGAATAAGTGAAATGAGGTCACAAGTTGCAGGTGCCCAGGAATGAAACAAAACTGTCCCATCTTCTGCCATCCCCCACCCCTGGCCACCGCTGGAACACAGGCTTCTCCCGTAAGAGAGACCCCCTTGCTCGGGACCCTTCTCCCCAGGCCGCCAGCCCCCTCAGCAGAGGACTCCAGCCTCGCCCCCCTCCCCACCCCAGATGACACGGAGGCTTTGCGGGTTGCACACACGTGCATGCACACGTGTTTGCACACTCACATGCACACACGTGCACACACAGACACGTCCTCTGCCAGGCAAGGTGCCCTCCCCAGAGTCAGGTACCTGCTGCGCCCACCCCTGGCAAAGGCCTGGGCCCACCAGGGACAACCCCCTCCCCATCTCTGGCCCTCCTGGCTGGGGAGGGGGCCTCTGACTAGGAGCGCGGGCGGAGTCGGGGGAGGCCTCCCTCCTGGCTTACCAACCTGGAGACTTTAAACAGAGGGAACAGAGTCCTGGAGGCTTCCCTCCCGCCGCACGCTGGAGCCCTGGGTGAGGGACAGGAAAGGAGGAGAGTCGTGAATGAACGCCCAGACAGGCGCGAGAGGAGCTGGAGAGAGGAGGGGCAGGCAGGGGCGCCCAAGGCGGGCTGGGCCGTGAGCTGCTGGGTGGGCGGGGAGGCACGGACTAGCTAGGCAGAGCCTCGGGAGCTGTGCCTTTGGGGGGCAGCAGGGTCTAGGGGGCAGAAGCAGGGATGGAGGGGGCAGAGACACGAGTGGGAGACAGACAGGAGGACAGACAGCAGGACAACATGGGAAACGCAGGGTCCCCAGAACTGGGTTCCCAGGACAGACAACCAAAAAGCCAGGCCCGATTCTCCTCCCAGAAAAGGGGGCAGACTCGACCAGGGTGTCCCCCTGAGACCCCAACGATGACACCCTCGCCCATGGTCATGCCACTGTGGGTGGGGGCTCAGGGTCAGAGGAGCCTGCTGTGGTGGCTCTGGTGGCAGCCCTCTCCCCAGCCTAAGAGACCCCCCACCGGCTCCACTCACCCCTATCATGAGGAAGTCCCCTCCCCTGCCAGCAGCAGAGGACACAGGCATTCCCCCACCTCCACCCAGACAGGCGCGCGGGCTCCCATGCTGGACACTGCAGGAAGGTGACACCCTGCCCAGACCCACCTAAAACCCTTCACCTCACTCCCACCTTCACCTCCCCAACCTTCACGCTGCCACAGAGGGTCCCCTGTAGCTGCCTACCATGCTCTCCTCTCACCCGGCAGGGAAGTCCTTTCTAAATCCACCCTGTCTCCCTCATGCTGCAATACCTGTCTGCTGCCTTTTACCCTGGGGCATGCATAATGGAGACCTTTCTGCTGCCCACATGGTGACCTGGGCACCCACACAGGCACCGCTTCCTTGGCTGGCCCAGACCCATCCATACCCACGTCACGTCTGGTTACAAGTATTCTCAGAGCCCCTTGCCAATCTCATGCTTCCAATTTTCCCAGTGATTACCCCAAACGCGGACATTACAGTGACAAACAGCTGTTGGAAGAGGGAATGGGGGAAATATTGTGCCTAGTCCCAGGGGGCTTCCTGGATGAGGTGGTTGAGCTGGGGGTCAGGGGCAGCACAGAGTGGGAAGGGGGAGGTTCAGGGGCCCTAGCTGGTTTCTGTCTCACCAGGGGCCTGGCCCAGACAGGCTGAGGTGAGGATCTGAGTCTTAGAAAAATCTAGAGGGTTCTGATGGGGGGGTGGCGTGCCTCCCATCTGTAATCCCAGCACTTTGGGAGACCAGGGCAGGAGGATGATTTGAGCCCAGGAATTCGAGACCTGCGTGGGCAACATAGCAAGATCTTGTCTCTACAAAAAAGTAATTTAAAAATTAGCCGGGCATGGTTGTGCGCCCCTGTAGTCCCAGCTACTCAGGACGCTGAAGTGAAAGGATTGCCTGAGCCCACGCGAGGCTGCCGTGAACCGTGATCATGCCACTGCACTCTAGCCTGGGCAGCAGAGTAAGACCCTGACTCAAAAAAAAAAAAAAGAAAAAGCTAGAGGTTTCCCACACATGCCCCTTCCTCAATGGAGGTGGGCCCCATACCATCACTCAAAGAGAAAGAGGAGGAAGACAAAGAAATTCTTACTCAGGGAATGTCTACAGTATGCCAGAATTCTGCCTAGATTACCTCGTTGAATCCTGCCACCCACTCCGAGGAAGCCACTGCTAATGCCCCCAAGTTATGATGAGGAAACCGAGCTTCAGAGAGGCGAAGCAACTTGCCCAAAACCACACAGCAGATGACAGTCAGGGCTGAGATTGCAGCCCAGATCTGTCTGACCGTGGAGCCTGACCCACGAGTGAAACTGTCTCCTACCCATCCTCCCCAGTCTCTGGCTATTTCCATTCAGTGCCCTCTGGGAAGTTCTGTCTACAGTCTAAACTCTTTCCACTGCATGCTCCAACGCAGACCATTTCCTAAGGGCGGTAAGATAGAAAAGAGGATTTCTATGGCTCAGCCTGTAATCCCAGCACTTTGGGAGCCCGAGGTGAGTGGATTGCCTGAGTCTGCGGGTTTGAGACCCGCCTGGGTAACTTGGCAAGACCTCATCTCTACAATAAATCAAAAATCAGCTGGGCGTGGTAGTGCGCTCCTGTAGTTCCAGCTACTTGGAAGGCTGAGGCGGAGGGATTGCCAGAGCCCAGCAGGTCGAGGCTGCGGTGGCCAGGAGCGGCCGCTGCACTCCAGTCTGGGCGACACAGTGAGACTCCAACTCAAAAAAAAAAAAAAAAAAGAAAAGAGGATTTCTCCAGTCTCTTTCTGCCTCCTCCCAAGGGTGGAAGGCAGACTGTTCCAACCTCAGGCTGCCAGCAGACCAGGGGAGGGGATGTCAGGTTGGGGACAGGTGGGCCCAGGATTCCCTGAGCTTCATCTTTAGGTGACTTCTGCCTCCCCAGGGGACCCCTTCTGCCTCTCCCACTCCCATCACAGAGCCTTCTTGTTTGACCAACCAGAAGTCCCCAAGGCACCTAGGCCAAGGACAGCCCAGGAGGAGAGAGAGCCCACAGCAGTTCCAACAGCCCTCATGTCTCCTCACAGCCCTAACTTTCAGCTTATGAGAGACCTGGGGAAGAGAACAGGGTGCTCACCGGGTCAGCCTGGCCAGTGGGTGGGATGGGGCAGGGCTTAGGAGCAGAGGCAGAGGGCCCTGTCTGCAAGGGCAATGGCTTCCCATGGAGGTGGGATCCTGTGCCTGGGGCCACGCATGCTGTGTCTGTGGTTATCAGGTACCCCATGGGCGGTGGGAGATTGTAGGATGCTTTCTACCTCCCGTTCCCCGCCCACCCACCACGAGTCAGGCCCTTTCTGTGAGTCTGAGGCCCCCCCGCGGGTCCCCAGCATGCTCCCTGGCTGGGATGGATAAGTCAGCACTCTGGGATGAGGATTCTCGCAGAGGGGAGGAAGGCAGAGATGAGAAACCCCAACTCCTTTCCAGTCTCAGGCTACTCCATGCCAGGACATGCAGGCAACCAAGCCGAGCCAGGTGGCCGTGGCTACCCAGAGCCAGGAGGAGGTTGTGGGGGAGCTGAGCCACCAGCTGGATGCGCCTTGTGGAGGAAAACACAGGCTGGATTATTGTCCCTAGGTGGAACGGAGTGCAGCAAAGCCAGTTCTGCTGAGGTGGGAGGAAGACAGTGAGTTTACGATTCAGACAGAGTTGAACCCTCCAGCCATTCCCTTATCCATTCCCTGGGCTGGGAGGACAGATTTAGGCAAGGTGTGCCTCCGGCGCAGGAGGGGCTCCTTGCAAGGCCTGAGTGTGTGTGTGTCCATGTCTGTGTGTGTACACCCAAAATTCTCTTAGGCCAAATCTCCATTTTTCCTGATTTAGCCGAAGCTGGAAAATATTCTTCCCACCCTCCATGTGGCAAAGCATATATTGTCTCAGGGGAGAAGAGCAGATAGGACCTGCGACAGCTGGAAGGGAGCTGATGGATCCTCTTTCCCACCCTCTCTTCTTACACCAAGGACACTGAAGACCAGAGGGGGCAAGCCAATTGCCAAGGTCACACAGCAGCAGGGGAGACAGGCAACCTGACTCCAGTTCAGGGCTCACAGTTAAGCTCTCTGCCCCAGGAACGGAAGAGCGACTTCCCTGTGTCCTCTCCTGGACCCCTCCCCAGCACGGCCCACTGCACTCTGCCCAAAATACCAGCCAAGCTCCTCCTCAGGATGCCTGAAGGTCATGGGAGAAGTCACGATGACCAGTCCCCTGCCCCTGGGCACAACATCAGCCTGTCTGTGCTCACAGACTCCTATCCCGGAGGTGAAAGATTCGAAAACATCTTGAGAGTTCCCCACCTTGAAGTGGCCACACACGGGAGGCTTTTCTTGCGATCTAACCTCAATTCCTCCTACTGCCGCGTGGGCCCGCTTCCTCTCAAGCTGTCCTATGCAGAGATGGGTGCAGAGGGGGAGCAGGCTTCCAGCCTCCACACCCTTCTGTTTGCCCACCCCCAGCAGAGAGGATGAGGGCAGGGTGTCCTGGGTGGCTGGGCCCTGAGCCCAGAGCAGGCCTGGGACCTGGAGGATGGGATGGAGGGTGGAGCAGCCCCAGGATGGGCAGCACAGCTCCTCGGGGAAGGGTCCCTCATCATCCTCTGAAAATCCTAAGTCTCAGGCCTAGAGAAGGTCTTCTCTGGGCTCAGCGACATCTGTCCCCTCCCTCGTACCATTTACCGACTGTTTATTACATGCCAGGCACTGCGCTGGACGTTTTCATCTGTTGTTTTATTTAATCCTCACAACAATTCCATGATCAGAAACTAATCTGCCCCCTGGGACAGTCCTTCCCTAAGACTAAGTCTAACCTCGATCTCTCTTGCTGCACTTTCTCTGGCCCCATCCTCTTTGGTGGTGGATGGCATTTTTGTTCCTGTCTTCAGAAACTCTTGTCATGACCCACTGGCCCTGTACTACCTGCTCCGGGCCACCAACCTCCACCCCAGCCTCGCCTCACATGCCAGGCGATATGTGGGTGAGAGGAGCCGAGGGCTGGGATCCAGGGCACAGGGCACTACGCTGTGCCAGACGTGGAGCACATACCAAGTGGCAGGGAGGAGGCTCTGGGGGAGGTCTCCACGAGATCAGGCTGGGGTGTGAGGAAGCAGGGGTAAAACTGGAGTGGCAGGTGCTCCTCCCTGAAAATGGCCACAACCCTTGCGGGGTGGTCCCACCTTCTGCGAGATGGCTACGCAGGGCGCAGAGACGGGCAATGAATGACCTAGTCCTCTCTTGGGGACCGTCTCTGAGGCCCCAGTTTCAGCCCACACATGCCCAGAGCCCAGGGGCCAGGGCAGAAGTGAGTAGGGGCACAAGCCAGAAGGACTTGCTGTGGCTGTGAGTGGGAGGCACAACCAGAGGGGGAACTCACACCTAGCTAAGCTCCTAGCACCTAGGGGGCACCCAGCCCCTCTGCAAGCTGCAGAATCAGGCCTGGGGGGGAGGCATTGCACACCCCATCCTAGCCTCGGGCAACTTTAGTGAATTCACACACCACATGGCTTCCCTGCATGGACCTCTTGGGGCAGGGATCCCCTCCCTCAGGGGCCCCCCCAACACGGGGCCAGACTCACCTCCCCAGAGAAGGCCCAGGCCCCAGCTTTCACCTCTCTGGGAAATTCCGGCAGCGCATGCACGGGCCAATGGGCATGGGGAGTCAGGATGGTGGGTGGGACTCCGGGTGGTGTGGGCGGCACTTCCCCCTTCCAGCGGGCACCATTAATATATGCAAAGCATATGCAAATCACCCAGAGGAGAGACACAACACCGCTGGAATGTCAGAAGAGACCTTGGAGAGCATCCAGCCCACGCCCCCTCATTTCACAGGTGAGGAAAGAGGCCCGTGCTGGGAAGGGACTTGCTCAAGGTCACACAGACATGTGGGCACTGAGGAAGGAAGAGAAAGAGGTCTCTCGGCTCAGGACGGTGCTCCTTCCGCCTGGGTCTTGCTTGCCTTTCATCTGGGGGGCTCACACCACGACAAGGTCCCAGCCCGGCTCCAAGCCGGCCTATCAGAAACCTGGGTGGGGGACGGTGCCCCAGGACATTTGGATCCCTACCCCCACCTCTGAGCCTGGAGACAGTCTGGTGGGTGTGAGGGGACAGTGCAAGGGCAGCATAAGGCCTGGGGCAGGGAGGGCTGGAAGGTGCAGGGCCCGAGGCCGGAGGCTGGAGGCTTCGGCCAAGGGGAAATCCTCTGCTTGCAGTGAAAGTGGAGTGTCTGAGGTAGAGCCCAATGTCAGAGCAAGGTGCCCGCTGTGGTGCGGGGGGGTGAGGGGGGGCCGGGCCCTC
>NW_007249851.1:63556-66180 GCF_000164805.1 Carlito syrichta
AGAAGAGGGCTCTGGAGTCCACAGGATGGAGGACAATACTGGACCCAGGTGTCGGGTAGGGGAGCCCGGACCCAGGTCCTCAACTGTCTGGCAGGAGTTGGGGACCATGCCTCTGCCCCCCCAACCCCCCAGCAACTCCCCTGGTTGCCAGGAAATCAGTGCTCCCTCCCTCCTTCCCTCCCTCTCTCCCTCAGGGCAGGCTCTGCTTCCCAGCCAAATCCAAGCCTTCATCTCCGCTTTTCAGAGCTGGGAATGAAAGAAGGGGAAGCCAGTGCAGCCCTCAAACCCGCTGACGGCCAGATTTTTATTATCTTTGCTCAAATGGGCCCTAGGAAGCCAAGGAGGGATTCTTCAAAGAGCGTCTGAGTGCCTCATTGAAGCCTGCACCTGCACCAGCCCACCCACGGCCGGCGACGGGGCGGGGCCGCGACCTGTCCCTCACCCCCGCTAGCCCTAGAGACCAGAGCCCAGGCTGCCAGGAGCCTCATCCTCAGCACCTCGAACCCAGGCAGGGGCCGGCAGCACTGGAATCCAGGCTTAAAGCTAGATCTAGGTCTGCTGAGCCGCTAAGACAGTCTCTAGCCTTCTCTGGGCCAGGAGGACATCAATGAAGAAAGAAAACAATCTCCTTGCCAGGGCTTGCCAGAGATAAGTGCTTGGGATTCCTCGAAAGAGCAGCTTTTAAGGCAAGCCCTGATCCCTCCTCTGAACTCCCTACCTGCCCCAGCACCCACAGGCCCCTCACTTGCCTCCTGACCCCCCTTTGCAGGAACTGACCAACTGCAGTCACCTTCTCCTGTGCCCCAGGCCTGCCACTCAGGGGACAGGCACCTGGAGCCCCAACCTCAGCTCCCTCGGCTCACATCAAAACTGTGTCTCCCTTCTTTCCTCCAAAGCTGACCTGGGGTGGAGGTGGGGTGGCCGGGCTAAACTGACTGGGCACTTTAAAGAGCCCAGACCCCTCCCTCCGAAGCACTTCCAGGGCTGGGGTTTTGGCAGAGACTGCCAGGGTTGGCACTGGGCAGACAGCAGCCGTGCCACCCCCACCTCCAGCTCTGACCACACCGTGGAAATCAATGCCCACAGCCAAAGAAGGAATCAATGGTTCTAATTAAACCCTTTTTCCAGGGTGGGTCCCTGGCAAGAGAGAGAGAAAGATTGAGAGAGAGAGAGAGAGATATTGAGAGGGAGAAAGGGAAGGAGGGGGGAGAGAGAAAGAGAGAGAGAGAGAGAGAGAGAGAGAGAGAAATATTGAGAGGGAGAAAGAGGGGGAGAGAGAGGGGGAAAAGAGAGAGGTAGAGGAAGAGAAAACATCTCAGAGGCCCTGCATCCCAGCACCCACCTGCACATCTTTAAGAAGCCTGGACTCCAGCAGGAATCAGACCATGAGGACCCAGACCCCCTGTATCAGGCCAGGAGGCAAAGTGGGGGCAGGGTGAAGGCCTGGGGTAAGGGCCACCCTCTGGAAGGAGGAACTCCCCACCGCCTGAGGACCCAGGAAGGACAGTTGTCTCTTCCATATAAACCTCCACAGACAGTGGAAGTCAGAAGGGGGACAGTGCCTTCATCCCAGTCCCAAGGGTTATCACAGAGAACCAGCCACCAAGGAAAGGGCGGAAGGAGCAAGGATGGGGGGGGGATCTGGACAAAGACCCTCTTGTCCCCAAGGCAGAGTGGCAGGAAGCCAGGGCAAAGCCTTTGCACTTGCTGCCAATGGTGCCTGCGTGCCAGGCAGTCTGGGTGGGGAGCTGGGGGGGGGTCTTATTCTTGGAACCCCTCCCCTTACGTCCAGAGCCGCCACCCCATCCCTTGCCTCTACGACAGGTTACCAGCCGAGGTTCTGCCCCAGCAACTCTCGCCTGCCTGGAGCACTCCTGCCTATGGGAATGCCAGTCCCAGACACTAGCCCGGAGTGGCCCCAACACCACCCAGAGCCAGCAAGCCCCTCACATACCCCATCACTATTCCCACATGCACACACATGCACAACCACACCAGAAACAGCCACCATCACAGCTGCCACAGGGATGACAGAGCCTCACATTTTCCCAGTGACAGTCTCCATCACATGCATCATCAGTGTTTGAAGACCAGCAAGAGGAATAAGGAAGGGAATGTGAGAAACTGAGGCACAGAGTTAGACAGCAGTTGGCTCAAGGTCACCCAGACCAAGATACCCAGAGTCAGGAAGAAGGTGTCCTAACCCACCGCCCAAAAGTGCACAAACCCCACCCAAAGGAACATCTGGGCACACAAGTCCGGTCAGTTTCCCCCAGTCCCCACCCTCGGCTGGTCCCCTTCACCGACAGATGGGAACTCCTACAGCTCCTATCAGAAGGCTTCAGCCAGAAACCCCAGCTCCAGGGAACCCCCTTCCCTTAAACTTGGGGGGCTGCAGGACCTCCTGGCTCCACCCTATTTGAGGAGAGGGGTTGCAAAAGCCAGTCTGGGATACCCCCCTCGCACACATCCCAGTGCCTGCTCACCTGGCTCCCCTCGGCCCCCAGGGTCCCTTGGTCCAGCCTCCTCCCTGGGAGAGTGGGCTCTGCCCTCCGCCGTCCTCTCCCACCAGGCCAGGGCAAAGCGCCGGAGGCACTGCCAGGGCTGCATGGGGAGGCGTGGGC
>NW_007249851.1:67166-79150 GCF_000164805.1 Carlito syrichta
GCGCGGGCCGGCGCGGGTGTGTCCCCGTGCGCGGGAGCGCGCGAGGCGCGGGCACGCGCGTGTGGCCGGATCGTACAAAGGGCCTTCTGGGGCGGCCGGGAGCGTCGGAGGGGAGGGGCCGCGGCGCCTCCTCGCGCCCTCCAGCAGCCCCGCGGGACCCCGCGGCGCGCGCGGCCGGCCGGGCAGGGCTGCGGGGCGCGCTCACGTCCCTTCCCCTCTCCACCTGCTTCTCCCACCCCAAGGAGTCTTCGCGCCACCACAGAGGCAAATACATGGACCGGGGACCCGCCTCGGAGGAGGCACTTGAGGGAGGGAACCACTTCGAGGGTGGGGGCTCCTGGGTCCCCGAGCCCGGGCGCACCTTGAGATGGAAGAGCGCTCGGGGCGGGGCGGCGAGACTGGGGGCCACTCTTCAGCCAAGGTGACCCCGGAAACCGACAGCCGCCCTATGCCGGGAGAGCCTGGACCCTCCTCTGTTTCTGCCGCCCGACTCCTCACCCCCTCTTCTCTCCCCCTCTCCTTAGGCTCAGCCAGAGGGACTTCGTTCCCCGGCGCCCCCTGCTGGGCCGCCTCGTCGCCCCCACTTCGGGCTGCGGCCCCTCCTGCAGGCGCGTGCGGGAACTGCAGGGGGGCGTGCTGGAGGGGAGTGTCAAGTGGGACCCCAAGCAAGACGCTCCAGCTACCGTCCCCTCTCACGCCTCGCCTGGCGGTGCCATTGCCGCCTGCACGGTAGCCCACAGAGCGTGAGCTCTGCCCCCCTGCCATCTCACCCCCACCCTTCCCTGTCCCACCTTGGGTGGCCTACCTGCTGGCTCCACAGACTCCAGCTCCGCCCTGACCCCTCCTCGTGCTCCAGCCGCTCCCTCCCTCCGTCCCTCGGGTTCGCAGGCCAGTCCCTTCTCTCCCAAGCCTCTTTTACAGGGGAAGGTGGGCTGAGTTCCCTGCCCCTTTTATTTACTTCTGGCGTCCCCAAACCAGCTTAAGTGAGCAAGAGAGGGCACAGTACATCTCCTCACCATGGGCCACCAGGCAGAGAACCCAAGAGAGAAGAACCCACCCCAAGTGGCCCAAATGATAAACCGGTTTCCCCACTTCCTGGTCTACCCAGTTGCAACCTTAATCTGGGCTCTCCCACTTTGCTGTCCGGCCCCAGGCCTGCCCCTGAGCCAGCCACATGCCCAGCTAGGGGCAAAGTCCCAGATGCCCCTTAGAGATAACTCGGGTAGCAGGGCCAGAGCTGAAGGAGGAGGGGGCTCTTCCCAGCTCCAGCCCGACAGATCAGGAGGGCAGCCAAGGACTGGGTCCTGGACGCACTGCCTGGGCACACGACCCCCGTGGTTGGCACCTTCACTTCTCCCCCCGCCCCGGGGCCAGCTGCCGCTCCCTCTGCCAACTGGATGGTGCCCATCTTTTGGCCTCTGAGTGTGCAGTGGGCACCCATCCAGCTCCCTGCCTGGCTGCCTGCCCAGGATGGGCATGAGAGTCACAGGCCCTGTGTAGGCAAGGGCTCCAGGAAGGTAGGGGGAGCTTCTCCCCAGGGCAGGGACACTACCTCCCAAGCCTCTGGGAGCCCAGAGCCCAGCTCAAGCTGCTCCCCCCATTCTGGCTCCCCACTCAACCTCACAGGACTCCTGCCCTTCCCCTCCCCCAACTCAGATGACATCTCCTCTGGCCCCCCACTTTGTGCCCTCCTAAGGGGAAGGGAATCAGGCGCTTGAGCCATAATCTCTCATTCCCACCCTCTCAACAACTCGACAGAAGTGGCCATTTTCAACCCCATATTCAGAGCCAAAGGAGTCGAGGCCAGAGAGGTCTAGCCAACTGCACAAGGTAAGAGCAGCAAAGGGGAAATTTAAACCCAGATCGGACTGATCCAAAGTTCTCAGCCTCTTTTCTATCACCACCATCTCATACCCCTGGAGGCTTCCAGGAGCAGGGACCAACCCCCACTCAGCCTCCTAGCCATTCAGTTGTCAGGAGAGCTGGGATCAGGAGTGGCCTGAGAGTTATGATAGACACTTATGCCAGTAATCAGGAACGGGGCATTATCCCTCAGGTGATGCCCGGAAAGATGCTCGTCCCATTACGTGGAGATTTTTCTGTCCTTACACTAGATACTAGGAAGCCTCAGGGCTGAATGAAAAAGGCTCCTTAAAAAAAGAGAAAGAAAGAAAGGAAGGGAGGGAGGGAGGGAAGGAGGGAGGGAAGGAAGGAAAGAAGGAAAGAAAGAAGGAAAGAAAGAAAGAAAGAGAGAGAGAGAGAGACTCCGTGCAGCAGCCCCCAGGGGCCAGGAACACTTCCCAGGCTGCCAGCAGAAGGAAGCATCTTCTCCACCCTAAGGTGATCATGCTCCCTCACCATGAAGGCCCCCTCCCTGGGGAGGAGCTTACGTCAGATTTAAGTCATATTTTAATTTTATTTTATTGTTTAAGAGATGGGGTCTCACTGTCACCCAGGCTGGAGTGCAGTGTGCTATCATAGTTTACTGCAGCCTCAAACTCCAGTGCTCAAGCGATCCTCCCACCTTAGCCTCCTGATTAGCTGGGATTACAGACACATGCTGCCACACCTGGTAATTTTTTTATTTTTATTTTTGTAGAGATTGGATCTCACTGAGTTGCCCATGCTGATCTCAAACTCCTGGGCTCAAGGGATTCTCCCATCTCAGCCTCCCAAAGCACTGGGATTACAGGCATGAGCCACTGCGTGCAGCCTAGGTAATATTTTTTTATTTGTGTGGCTCACTTTTTAATGACAAATCCTTAACATTTCCAACCATCTTCATCGCTGTGAGCTTGTCTGACCCTCTTCTCCCCTCATGTCCTCAAAGATGCTTTGTCCACACCCCTCCCACCCAGGACAAGCTGATTCCAGGCGCCCCATGGAGGCGAGACAAGGGATACAGTTCTGGAATAGAAGTAAAGACCCCAAGGCCTCAGTGGAGCCAGAGGGTGGAGGGCCTAGCACCATCACCCCCACTGACTCCACCTGGTCCTCTGTTCTGGCCCCCCAGATGTGTGACTTTCCCCACTCCCGTCAGACTCCAAAGCCTGGCGTGGAGAGAAGGCTGGGATGGATGCCCCTCTACGGGCCAGGGCGAGAGCAACACAGATATTACTCTTCCAGCTGGGAGAGGAGACTTGCTCCTGTAAGCTGGCACTGTGCCGGCATGGCCAAGGTGCCACCCGCCCCCCGCTCATCCTCAACAGGCAACTTCCCTCTGGCCTCCTCCCCTAGGCTTGCCTGTCTCCAGGGCTCCTCTCAGCCCCACCTGTTCCTGTGGGGGGTGCACCCTGGCGGGAGAATGCTCACACTTCCTCGCCTTCCCCAACATGCAGGAGGAACAGGAGCAGCACTGGACAAGCGTCTGGGTAGGAAGAGGGGATGGGGCTTGGGCTGGGCAGAGAGGGGCACGTGGGCCTCTGGGCGAGGCGCAGGGGAAGAGGACGTGTAAGTGACACTGTGCCCTCTGCCCCTTGGTGTGCCCCCCAACGTACCCAAGAAAGCCCTCACCAGTGGGCTGGCCAGTGCACTGTGAGCCCGAAGGAACCATCCCCGCTCCACAGGGTGGCCTGAAGGGCCTGGTCCTGTCCTAGGGCCAGTGACCTGGATCTGGGGCAGAAGGAAGGTGGGAGGGAAGCTGAGGAGGAGAAGGGTCGTGCCACTGCCCTGGGCCTGCATCTGGGGCTTTCTGACCACAGCGTAGTCTCACAGGCCCCCGACCCTCCCCTCTCACATTCCTGGCTCCCGGTTCCTCCTTCCACCCCACAGGAAAGGAACCGAGTAAATTTTTAAAGACCCTCCCCATTCCCCCGTGGTCCCATCCCCCGCTAGTTATTGTAATGAATGCTAATGATGCTCCCTAATTGTGCCCTCATTAGCACATCAAACCCACTTTCCGAAGAATCGAGAAAGAGCGTGGTGGAGGCTCTCTGGGGTCCACGTTGCAGCCAGCCTCTTCCAAAAACCTTGTCCTGGTGTTTCTGGCAGGGAGGGACCCCAGATACGCCGGGGAAAGCCTCGGTGTTCTCCTCTGAGCACAAGGCTATCTCCCCTGTCTGATGGCAGGGGTCCTGTCTCTCCCGTGCCTCCCTTATTAAATTATCCCCACTCCCAGCAGGGAGTGGCTCTCAAACTGAAAGGAAGATCTGAATCCCTGGGAGGCTTGGTAAACCAGGGACTGCTACCCTCTCCCTAAGGTTTCAGAATCAGTAAATTTTTTTCTTTTTTTGAGTTGGAGTCATACTCTGTCGCCCAGACTGGAGTGCAGTGGCACGCTCATGGCCACCACAGCCTGGATCTGCTGGGCTCAGGTGATCCTCCTACCTCAGTCTTCCAAGTAGCTGGAACTACAAGCACGCACCACCAGACCCGGCTAATTTTTGAGTTATTGTAGAGATGAGGTCTCGCCAAGTTGCCCAGGCTAGTCTCAAACCAGCGGGCTCCGGCAATCCTCTCACCTCAGCCTCCCAAAGTGCTGCGATTATAGGGGTGAGCCACTGCACCCTGCCCGAATCAGTAAATTTGAGGAGATACCTGAGAATGAGCATTTCTTTTTTGTAGTGATGGGCTCTCACTAGGTTCCCCAGGCTGGTCTCTTAACTAGCCTCAAGCAATCCTCCAGCCTCAGCCTCCCAAAGTGCTGGCATTACAGGAGCCAGCCACAGTCCCCGGCAGAGAATGTGCATTTGTAACAGTCCCCAAGTGATGCTGCTGTCGACCACACTTGGAGAGCCCATGGGGTAGGGACCTGTTCCTTGTTTTCCCAACTCAGGGCTTTGCCTGAAGAGGCGGCTGCAGTAGCTGTCAGGGCAGGGCCTGCTCACCCGGAGCGCCCAGGACAACTTGGTGGCTCCTTTCCTCAAACCACCACCAAGGCTGGTGCCCACCACCATAAGCATCCCTGAGGACTCCTTCCTCCCCAGACCTTGTCCTTTGACACTGAAGGGCAGAACTGACCTCTGACCCCACTCACTGTGAGCCAGGGGCATGCTGCTGACACCATGGGGCTCCTCTCCCCAGGGGAAGGGAGCGATTTGCCAGGGAGAGGCTGCCCCACATGCCTCCAGCTGGGGTGACCTCCCAGGGCCCAAGGGGGGAGGGGAGGAGCTTGTGGCTGCAGCCCTTGACCCTGGTGCAGCTCCCCCACCCCTCCCTTCCCACTAGGCCCCCAGGCATGAGAATTGCCTCTGAGAGGAGACTGGAGCATGGTGAGGAGATGGGAGGGGAGGAGAGGGGAAGACTGAGAGAAGGGAAGAGGTGAGAAAAACAGAAGAGGAGGGAATGGGAAGCAGAGGGAGGGAGTGGGGGAGAAGAGGGAGGCATAGAGGGGGTGCAAGAGGAAAAGAAGAGAAGAAAGAGAAAGGGGCCAGGGCAGGGTGGAGAAGGAAGTCACATATTATGAGCTGCTGTGGCCCAAGTGGACCACAAGCCCATTTCCTGCAGGGCCACATCCAGCTCGGCTTTGAGGCTCTAGATTTCACCATCTGATCTGCACATCTTTGTGAAAAAGGGAAAGACACTCTCCTTCACTCCCCTCTTCCTTAGGAGCCTATGGTGGCAGCAGGGGATGCAGCAGGTGTCATCCTGATCTGTTTTATCCCTGCCAGCACCTGGTGACTGTCTCCTTGCCTTCCAAGTTCACGGCAATCCCCTGGTTAACAATAAAAATAGGTGGTAGGCTGGACATGATGGCTCATGCCTGTAATACTATAACTTTGGGAGGCCAAGGAGGGAGAATTGCTTGAGCCTAGGAATTGGAGACCAGCAAGGTCTTGCTGGCAACACAGCAAGACCTTGTCTCTACAAAAAAAGAAAGAAAGAAAGAAAGAAAGAAAGAAAGAAAGAAAGAAAGAAAGAAAGAAAGAAAGAAAGAAAGAAAAAAGAAAAAGAAAATAGGTGGAACCTCATACATTGCTAGTGGGAATGTAAAATGGTCCTAGTTACAGAAAATAATTTGGCACTTCCTTAAACATAGAGTGACGCTATGATCCAGCAACTCAAATGTCCTTCAGTGGATGGATGGATAAACAAATGTGGTATATCCATTCAATGGAATACTATTTATCCATGAAAAGGAGTGAAATGCTCATACATGCTTCAACATGGATGAGTCTCAAAATCATCATGCTGGCTGGGCGCAGTGGTTGATGCCTACAATCCCAGAGCTTTGGGAAGCTGAGGCAGGAGGGTGGCTTGAGGCCAGGAGTTCAAGACCAGCCTGGGCAAAACAGCAAGATCCTTGTCTCTACAAAAAGTATTTTTATAATAGCCGGGCTCGGTGGCTCAGTGTGTAATCCCAGCACTTTGGGAGGCTGAGGTGAGTGGACTGCCTGAGCCCGCAGGTTCGAGACCCACCTGGGAAACTTGGGGAGACCTCATCTCTACAATAAATCAAAATGAGCCGGGCGTGGTAGTGCACGCCTGTAGTTCCTGCTACTTGGAAGGTTGAGGTGGAAAGATGGCCAGAGCCCAGCGGGTCGAGGCTGCGGTGGCCGGGAACAGCCTCTGCACTCCAGTATGGGCAACGGGGTGAGACCCCAACTCAAAAAAAAAAGTATTTTTATTTTTTATTTATTTTCATTTATTTAATTAATTTATTTATTTTGAGTTGGAGTCTCACTCTGTTGCCCAGACTGGAGTGCAGTGGCACACTCCTGGCCACCGCAGCTTCAACCTGCTGGGCTCTGGTGATCCTTTTGCCTCAGCCTTCCAAGTAGCCGGAACTACAGGTGCGCGTTACCACACCCGGCTAATTTTTTATTTATTGTAGAGACCAGGTCTCGCCAAGTTGCCCAGGCTGGTCTCGAACACCTGGGCTCAGGCAATCCACTCACCTTGGCCTCCCAAAGTGTTGGGATTACAGGCTTGAGCCACTGCATCCAGCCTCTTTCATTTTTTTTAAAATACTTTTTGCTGGGCTCAGTGGCTCAGCCTGTAATCCCAGCACTTTGGATGGCCGAGGCGAGTGGATTGCCTGAGCCCAGGGGTTCGAGACCAGCCTGGGCAACTTGGTGATACCTCGTCTCTACAATAAATTAAAAAATTAGCCAGGTGTGGTAGCACGGACCTGCAGTTCTGGTTACTTGGAAGGCTGAGGTGGAACAATCGCCTGAGCCCAGCAGGTGGAGGCTGCGGTGGCCGTGAGCATGCTACTGCACTCCAGCCTGGGGGACAGAGTGAAACTCTGACTCAAAAAAAAAAAGAAAGAAAACATGAAAACATTGTGCTAAGTGAAAGAAGCCAGACACAAGAAGTCATATATTGTATAATCCCATTTATACAAAATATTCAGGATAAGAAAATCCACAGAGATTTTCCTGGGGAATTGGGAACAGCTGCTTAAGGGGCAGGAGGTTTCCTTTAGGGGTGATGAAAACATTTGGGACTAGATAGAGTTGGTGGCTGCACAACGTGCTGAAAGTGCCAAATACCACTGAGCTGTTCCTTTTATAATGGGGAGTTTTATGTCATGTGAATTTCACCTCAATACGAATGCAATAATGAAAGTAGGAGCTTGCCAGGGAGTTCACCGAGCTGAACTATCTGAAGACTTCAGTTGACTTCTAGAAACAGGAGCTGTGCCCACATGAGTCACACCTCTCCCGATGCCCTGGGGCACCAGCGCCTGCTTGGAAGGACCCCAGGGTGCTGCTCTCTGGCCCAGGCGGCTCCCCGCAGCCTCTTCCTCTGCCTAGCCTCCACTTCATCCAAGTCTCCCTTCTGGGTTCCTGCTTCCTGAGCACGTGAATCTGTGCTAAGCTCAGCTTTGAGACTTCAGCAAACGTCGAGGCATCTGCCCTGGTGTAGGCCCGCCCCGCCCTGATGCTTCTGCTCCAAACATGGCTTTAAAAAGCCCTCTGGTTTTCTTTACCACGAATGATTTTGATCATCCCTCAGTGGATCTCCTGCCCCCTGGGACCTCACATCCCTTGCAGTGCCCTTCCCACACGCCAGACCCTGGACTGGCTGCTCAGGGTGCAGGCAGGTGGGGAGGAGTTCCAGGAGGAATCAGGCATTCGCTGCTCTTCTCCCTGCTCTAAGACTTGCTATGGCTCCCCACTCCTTACAGAGGGGATTACAGGTCCCTGAACCCTTGAAGTTGGGTACACTTTCCTTAGACAAATGGACACATGTGCCCCTCTACAAGATACGTGTGGACCTCCCTGACCTATGCAGCCCATCCAACGACCCCTACTCAAAGGCAGAGCTACTCAAAGAGTGATTCATGGACCAGCGGCAACTGCTGGTTCACAACAAGTACAGAGACACAGAGAAGATGCATTGAGGAACCTTTACAGCAACCTGACAATGCCACAATATCCAGCACATTATCCTTTTTAACGAATTTTACAAAAATATGGTTGCGCAATCAGTTGGAAACATTTTTTTTTTAAGTTGGGGTCTCACTTGGCCACCCAGGCCAGAGAGCAGTGGCATGATCACAGCTTACTGCAGCCTTGACTTCCTGGATCCAGGCGACCCTTCCGCCTCAGCCTCCTGAGTGGCTGGGACTTTTGTAGAGATGAGGCCTTGAACTCTTGGCCTCCCAGAGAGCTAGGATTATAGGCATGAGCCACCACATCTGGCCTAACTGGAAATTTTTGGAAAGGGGACCTTTATTATAGTTTGAGAAGCTCTAAGGATCCACCTACTTCAGTGGAGAATGGCGGAGGACCTGCTCCATAAACTTAGTCTGGCATTCCAGGCTTTCCACAGCCCTGTTCTCTCACCTTTCCAGCTTTATTTCTGGCTACCTCCTGTAGCACCATATATGCATGTGTACACATACACACACACACATGCATGCGTGTGCCCTGTGTCTCCCCTCCACACTCCATGCCTTTGCCCATACTGTTCCCAGTCACAAGATTGTCCCTTCCTTCCTTGGCACCTATTGATATCTGACTCCTGCATCAGGGCCCAGCTCACATTCCATTTCCTCAGTAAGGCTTCCAGAGGAAGGCTTCTGCCCGCCTCACACAGGAAGCACACACTGTGGCTGAAGCTTTCTCTCCCTCGGGCCTTTTCCCAATACCCAGGGAGCTGTGTCTGTGGTCAGCTGGCTCCTCCCAGGTGGGCAGAGCGCGGCCCTCAGGGTGCCCTCTGGTCTTTCCCCCTCTGGGGTGCCCAGCACTGTGCCCCGTGAATCCTGACCTGCCTCTTCTGGGCTTCTCTTCTGTGCCTACTCATCTCTGTGCTGGCACCTCTAAGCTCCCCTGGGAGAGGGCCCCACGCCACGCCCCGCCCCACTCCTGGGGGGCCCGGCCTTCTCTTCAGTATCAGCTGGCCTATAAGGGGGCCAATGTGTAGGACATCTTGTGATATTAAGGACTATTAAAAACATATTGTGGCTGGGCTCGGTGGCTCAGCCTGTAATCCCGCGCCTTGGGAGTCTGAGGTGAGTGGATTGCCTGAGCCCACGGGTTCGAGACCCGCCTGGGCAACTTGGCGAGACCTCATCTCTACAATAAATCAAAAACTAGCCAGGCATGGTAGCGCGCGCCTGTAGTTCCAGCTAATCGGAAGGCTGAGGCGGAAGGATCGCCGGAGCCCAGCAGGTCGAGGCTGTGGTGGCCAGAAGCGGCCCCTGCACTCCAGTCTGGGCGACAGAGTGAGACTCCAACTCAAAAAAAACAAACAAAAAACATATTGTTGCTTTGGCCCCCTCCCCCACCTTGGGGAGGTAAATCTTCTCTCTCTCTAATTTACTTTAAATAAACTATATTTTCTAGTCTAAAAAAACCCACATTGTACTTAAGCTGAAAGCAGTGGCTCACATCTATAATCCTAGCACTTTGGGAGGCAGAAGTGAGAGGACTGCCTGAGCCCAAAGGTTCGAGACCAGTCTGGAAAACTTGGCGAGATCTCATCTCTACAATTAATCCCAAAACAAGCCAGGTATGGTAGTGTGTGAGTGTAGACCCGGTTACTTGGAAGGCTGAGGCGGAAGGATGACTGAGGTGGAGGCTGCAGTGGTCGTGAGTGTGCCACTGCATTCCAGTCTGGGTGACAGAGTGAGACTCTGACTCAAAAAAAAATTGTACGTATTGTTTGTTTGTTTGTTTTGAGATGGAGTCTCACTCTGTCGCCCAGACTGGAGTGCAGTGGCATGTTCCCGGCTACCGCAGCCTCAACCTGCTGAGCTCTGGCGATCCTTCCATCTCGTCCTTCTGAGTAGTCGGAACTACAGGCATGCTACCACGCCCAACAAGTTTTTAAAAATTTATTGTACAGAGGAAGTCTCACCAAGTTGCCCGGGCTGGTCTCGAACCCACAGGCTCAGGCAATCCACTCACCTTGGTCTCCCAAAGTGCTGGGATTACAGGCTGAGCCACCGAGCCCAGCTTGTACTTATTGTTAAATAAAAGACCCTAGTGGCTGGGCACTGTGGTTTAGCCTGCAATCCCAGCACTTTGGGAGGCCGAGGTGAGAGGATTGCCTGAGCCCAGGGGGTCAAGACCAGCCAGGGCAACTTGTGGAGACCTCGTCTCTACAATAATTCAAAAAATATGCCGGGTGTGGTAGCGCATGCCTGTAGTTCCAGTTATTTGGAGGGCTAAGGTGGAAGGATTGCCTGAGCCCAACAGGTCAAGGCTGTGGTGGCCACGAGCATGCCACTGTACTCCAGCCTGGGCGATGAAGAGAGACTCCAACTCAAAAAACATAATAACAATAAGTAAATAAATAAATAAAAGACCCTATTTGCGCAAGATGTTGGATGTGAAATTCCAAAGGTGCAAGACTCCAGGGGAAGCTTCAGTTTTCTCACCTATACAATGGAGTCCGCTCTAGCTCTTGGAATTAAACACGACACTCCACATGTAAAAAAAAAAGAATCCAATGGGAAGTCAGTGTCTCCAGCTACCTAGTGCTGTCCTGGAAGTAGCTGCCATTCCCAAGTTCCTTGGCCTTGGGGGGCTTGTGTGTGGTGACAGGAACTTCCTCTGTGTTCTCTTACCCCGACAGCAGCACTCAGTACTGGCACATACACAGGGCTTGTCCTCATCAGCCACATGAAAGGGCCTGGCGACAGGCATTCAAGCTGTGCCCACACAGGCAGTGTCCTGTTACTTTATTTTGTAGAGTGTGAGCACATCCACGGACTATGCTCCTGGAAGTGAATCATTATTGCTGGTTTCACCCTGAGTTGTGGCTCTGCAGTAACCCATCTTTCTCAACGTGGTCACTTATTCTTCCAGTCGTGTGTCAGCTGGGGAAACCGAAGCAGAGAAGGACTTCTGGTGAGCAAGGGGCCTAAAACCAGGGGAAGCCCAGCTTCATTAGAGTTAGAAAAATACCTCAAGGATCCTGCCCACCTTGAGAAACGGAGGGAAGGAGGGCATGTTTAGCCTGAAAAGGGAAAAACTAAAATAATGCTTACCTCGTGTGTGAAGGAGGAGACATTCCAGAGAGCACCCTGGGGGTTTCATGTCAGCAAGAGAGACTCAAATTAGCTCTGAGTGTGAACTTCCTGGCCGTGCAGAGGAAGGATGAAAGTTCTGGCACCAGAGGGGGGACTCTGGATGGCTCCCTACTCAGAGATCATTAAACCAGGATTAAGGGTGGAGGCCCAGCCAAGCCTACTGGGAGGCAGAGGGTTGGAGCAGGTGACCACTTAAGCTGCCGTGCGAGGGCACAGCCTTGCTGAAGGGAAAAGTTGAGAACTGAGAACCGGATTAATAAGGTAGCGTCCAGAGCTTTTTTCTTTTATTTATGTATTTATTTTTGAGTTGGAATCTCACTGTCGCCCAGATTGGAGTGCAGTGACACGCTCCCGGCCACCGTAGCCTTGACCTACTGGGCTCCGGTGATCCTTCCGCCTCAGCCTTCCAAGTAGTCGGAACTACAGGCATGCACTACCATGCCCAGCTAATTTTTGATTTACTGTCGAGATGAGGTCTCGCCAAGTTGCCCAGGTGGGTCTCGAACCCGTGGGCTCAGGCAATCCACTCGCCTCGGCCTCCCAAAGTGCTGGGATTACA
>NW_007249851.1:79317-82460 GCF_000164805.1 Carlito syrichta
TTTTTAAAGACAGGTCTTACTCTGTCATCCAGGCTAGAATGCAGTGGTGTGATCATAGCTTACTGTGACCTCCAACTCCTAGGTTCAAGTGATCCTCCTGCCGCAGTCTCTCAAGTAGCTAGAACTACCAGCATGTGCCAACACATCTGGCCAAATTTTAAATTTTTGGCAGAGACGGTATCTTGCCATGCTGCCCAGGCTGGTCTTGAACCCCTGGCCTCCTGCTTCTGCCTCCCAAAGTGCTGGGGTTACAGGTGTGGGCCACCACCCCCTGCCAGGGCCCAGAGCTTTATATTCTTCAGAGTCACCCCATAATCAAGCCTTCGAGAAGAGTAAGCCAGGATTGTGAAGAATTTACTATGCTGATGAGAACACCAAAGCCCAGAGAAGCTGGGAAACTTGTCTGAGGCCTCTCAGGTGAACCAGGACTTGAGCCCAGACCTTTGGTCCTCAAGTCCTGCGAGTTGACCTGCACTGCCCTGCCTCCTGGGATCAGAGTGTCCCAGGTAGGCGCCACCACTCCCCAGGCCTCTTCCCTGCTGCCATCCCCCCAACACCGCAGCCACAGGGCCCCAGAATGGGGCGGGGCCCGCTGGGAGAGGCTGCAAATCTCTCTCCTGTCTAACACCCAGCGGAGGGAGGAAGGAGGTGGGAACAGGTCCCAAACCCATCTCACTCGTCCTCGCCCGTCTCGTCACAGCCTCTCGTGATAGGAAAGTAGGCCAGTTTGGAATATGTCACGGATATTTTCAACAACCCATCTGTACCAGAGCCTCGTGCACGGTGGGGCGGAGCCAGAGGCTTCCTGCCGCATGAGAGACACACCTGCTACCTCTGGGGCTCAGTGCCCGGATGGGGGCTGTGCGTGCACGCGAGGGACCCCAGAGGGCCAAGCGCCCGGCAACCTGGACAGCACGGGGCAGGAGACCAGCTGTGCCCATCCCCTTCCCACAGGGGCAGAAGCAGAACAGCTGGACCTGCAGACACCATACAGCGTGCCCAGCCAGCCTGGGGGTGGGACACTAAGGAAGGAGCAATCAGTCCTCAGGGAAAGGGATCTGGAAGGTTTTCCGGGAGGGGTGACTGATGTTCGAGCTGGCCCTCAAAGGCGGAGCAGGATTTTGCTGGGTGGGGAAGAGGGAGAGGGTGTCCCCGGCCAAGGAAAGACAGTGGAAAAGCCAGCCGGCGTGGAGTCAGGGGGGGTTTGGGCAGAGGGCTGGCCAGGGAGGGGCTGGGCTGGGCAGGCTGGTGTTGGAGGAGCCGTGAGTGGTGATGCCCAGGAAAGGGGCTTGGGGTGTGCCCTGCAGGGAAGCGTTTAAGGGCCATGGCTCAGAAGGAGCATGTAGCTGTGGGTAGGGAGGAGCCACCCTGGGATGGGCAGGGATGCGGGGCGCCAGTTGGCGTCCCTTCCAGACACTGGATGCCCCGACCACGTCCTTCTCCTGTTTGCTGGCAGGGGACTCCTCCTGATGAGGAAGGGATACCAACACGAGAAGGATCGTCCTTGTAGGGGCATCGGAGACTTACTAGCTCTCTAATCTTGAGGACCAAGGTCAGGTAGGGGTGCACCCAAGGATTCTCCTGGAAGGGTGGGCAGAGGAGACGCCTGCACACTGTGTTTACTAAGCACCTACCACGGGCGCTTGGCCACGTGGCCTCAGTGAATGCTCTGTGCAAGCCCAAGAGGTACAGATGCTTCCATCTTTTCAATGGTGTGGAACCAGAAACTTGGGAAGTTCAAGTCCAACCCCGAGGCCCCACAGCTTGAAGCAGGATAAGAATTTAGGTCTGGGCCAGGCTTGGTGGCTCAGCCTGCAATCCCAGCACTTTGAGAGCCCGAGGTGAGTGGATTGCCTGAGCCCGCAGGTTCGAGACACACCCAGGCAACTTGGTGAGACCTCGTCTCTACGATAAATAAAAAACTAGCCAGGCGTGGTAGCGTGCACCTGTAGTTCCAGTTACTTGGAAGGCTGAGGCGGAAGGATCGCTGGAGCCCAGCAGGTTGAGGCTACGGTGGCTGGAGCGGCCACTGCAATCCAGTCTGGGCAACAGAGTGAGACTCCAACGCAAAAAAAAAAGAATTTAGATCTACATGAACGCAGATCCCAGCCCAACCCGTCAGCCCTCGCCGCCTCCCGGATCAGAGCTGCCATGGATCCGCTGGAAAATGGGTCCCAACCTTCACCTCTCACTGTCTCCACCCAGGCTTCAGATAAGGAAATGAAGGGTCAGAGGAGTCGAGTGACTTGCCCGGTGACACAAAGCAAGTTAGTGGTAGAAGCAGAATTCATACCCAGATCACTTTTTGCACCTAGCCACTCTGCTTCATGCCCCAAAGCACTTGGCCTCTTTGTTCACCAGCTTCTTAATCTGTAAAATGGGCCCAGGAGGATTAGTGAGAGTGCAAAGATGCAAGTCACTCAGCGCAGGGCCTGACATGGCTCAGCATTCAACAAATGCTGGGGCCGGGCGCAGTGGCCCACAACTGTCATCCCAGCACTTTGGGAGGCTGAGGTGGGAGGCTCACTTGAGCCCAGGAATGTGACACAAGCCTGGGCAACATAGTAAGACCCCTGTCCTCTACAAAAGATAAAAAAATTAGCTGAGCATGATGGTGTGCACCTGTAGTCTTAGCTATTCCGGGGGCTGAAGCAAGAGGACCACTGGAGTCCAGGAGATCAAGGCTGCAGTGAGCTATGATTGTACCACAGCACTCCAGCCTGGGGACAGAATGAGACCTCATCTCTGAAAAAATAAGCAAAAGTAGCCAAGCACGGTGGTGCCTGCCTGTAATCCCAGGACTTTGGGAGGCTGAGGTGAGAGGATCGCTTGAACCCAGGAGTTCGAGACCAGCCTGGGCAATATAGCAAGACCTCGTCTCCACAAAAATAAATAAATAAATAAATTAGTGTGGTGTGGTGGGATGTGCACCTGTAGTCCCAGCTACTCGGCAGGCTGAGGCAGAAGGACTATTTGAGCCCAGGAGGTCGAGGCTGTGGTGAACCATGATTGTTCCTCTGCACTCCAGCCTGGGTTACAGAGTGAGACACTGATTCTAAAAAAAAAAGCAAATGCCGGGCTCGGTGGCTCAGCCTGTAATCCCACGCCTTTGGGAGGCTGAGGTGAGTGGATTGCCTGAGGCC
>NW_007249851.1:82574-102492 GCF_000164805.1 Carlito syrichta
GCACTCCAGTCTGGGCGACAGAGTGAGACTCCAACTCAAAAAAAAAAAAATTAAAAATTACATATATATATATATATTTATTGAATGCTTACTAGAAGGATTATCTGTCAGGTGCTGGGATGCAATGAGAAACAAAAGCAAGCCCTGCTCTCCAAAGCCGATGCTGAGATAAGGATTAGGCTGGGCATGGTGGCTCACATCTGTAATCCCAGCATTTTGGGAGGCGGAGGTGAGAGGATTGCCTGAGTCCACGGCTTTGAGATCAGCCTGGGCAACTTGGTGAGATCTTGTCTCTACAATAAGTCAAAAAAGTAGCCAGGCGCGGTGGCATATACCTGTAGTCCCAGCTACTGGGAACACTGAGGCGGAAGGATCTCACCTGAGCCCAGGAGGTTGAGGCTGTGGTGGCTGTGAGTGTGCCACTGTACTCCAGGCTGAGTGATAGAGTGAGACTCTGACTCCAAAAAAAAACCCCAAAAAAGATTAGGCCACAGAGTGCCCCATAGATGTTCCCGTGCGTCCCACCTGCTGGCTGCAGGAGCTGGAGCAAGTCACTCTGGCCTTCTCTACTTCTGGATCTGGAAAATGGAAAGAAGGCAGAGAAGGGAAGTTTTCCACAGTGTCGCCGCCACGCATTGCTGTCTCTACCCGCCTCCCTGATGAGCAACCCTTCCCCCCACCCCATGAGACCAGCACAGCCCCTTCTTCCTCTACCTGTTTTCAGCCTTGCTGGGCTGGGCAGCGCCAGGGGCTGGGCTGGTGGGTGCATGTTTTGCTGCCTGTCCCTCCCTTCCCAGCATCCACAGCTCTGCTCTCCCTGTCCTGCTGCAGGCTCACCGCTCCCCGACACCCACCTCCCCTGGTCTAGCAACTGCCCTGCATCTGATGCAAGCGTTGATTGGAGTCTGTAAGAGCTGGGATGCCTTTGAGGCCCTGAAGTTGCCTAAGCATCTGAGCTCCAGCTCTTCTCTTCCAAAGGCAGGGCAGACTCAGAATGGGCTTCTGGTCGGACTCAAGGAGGACCTCACAGAAAGAAAGAAAACAGCCCTAATCATAGTTGAGGGCCAGTCTTAAACATTTAGGATATTTTATTTAGCTTAATCCTCTGTATGTGGCCAGGCGTGGTGGCTCACACCTGTATTCTCAGCACTTTGGGAGGTCAGGCTGGGAGGATCATTTGAGGCTAGGAGTTCACCTGGGTAACACAGCAAGATCCTGTCTCTATAAAAGGAAAAAAAAAACAACTATGTGTATAAAATCTCATTTCATAGTTGATAAATCTGAGGCTCAGAAAAGCGAAGTGACTCGTCCAAGGCATCCAAAGTCCCTGCTCTTTGGAGGCTCCAGGCCGCGGGCCACCCTTGGGTTCTGCAGTCCCTGGACTGTGTGTCCAACTTCTAGGCCACGGCTGAACTCCAGTCCTCCAGTGACCAGAGATAGGGGAACCAGGGCCCCAGGACTCGGAGAAAGAGTTTCGTCCCTCCTCTGGTCACTGCTGCTCTTGTGGTCCCTTCTGGGGGCAGCTGTCTGGTCTCCCTCACCCCAGCCTCAGGCTCAGGCAGTGGGACCAGAGTCGGGAGGTAGGGTCAGGCCTTGTCTTGCTCCCCACTGCTGCTTCCAGAATGCCACTGCCCCGTCCTTCTGTGTCACCTTATCTCCCTCCTGTTCTGTTGTGGGGAGCCCTCAGCATGGCCTCTCATTGGCTGAAGCCTGTTGGCATCCTAGTTCCCAGTGCATCCTGGGTAGCTCCCAAGTCCCGGCCTCTCAGCTCTCCAGAGTGAAGGGTGAGGTATCCTTTACATGCCTCATCACCTTCCCCACCTCCCGCAGCCTGGGTACCATGTGTTGCCCAACACTTTGGCCACCTGGGAATGCTCGTGTCTTCCCCTCCGGAGCCCCTTGTACTCCATTATCCAGCTCCTCCTCACACTGCAGTCCTTCCCTCTCCCCTCAACTGACCCTGAGACGCTTTCCCATCCATCACCTCCCCTCTGTCATCACCCTTTTTTTTTTTTTGGAGTTGGAGTCTCACTCTGTCGCCCAGACTGGAGTGCAGTGGCCGCTCCCGGCCACCACAGCCTCGACCTGCTGGGCTCCGGCGACCCTTCCGCCTCAGCCTTCCAAGTTGCCGGAACTACAGGCGCGCGCTACCACGCCCAGCTCATTTTTTGATTTATTGTAGAGATGAGATCTCGCTGCCCAGGCGGGTCTCGAACCTGCGGGCTCAGGCAATCCACTCACCTCAGTCTCCCAAAGGCATGGGATTACAGGCTGAGCCACCGAGCCCGGCTTGTGCCCACTTTTAAAATGAAGTTTGTTTTCTTATTATTGAGACTTGAGAGTTCTTTATATATTCTGGATAAAAGTCCTTTATCATGTACGTGCTTTGCAAATACTCTTTCTTAGTCTGTGGCTTGTCCTTTTTTTCTTTTCTGTTCTCCAGCCATGGATCTTTATTTTTTAGAGACTGGGTCTCTGGCACTCTGGCACTCCGGAGTGCAGTGGTGTGGTTATAGCTCACTGCAACCTTGAACTCCTGGACTCAAGCAATCTTCCCAAGCAGCTGCGACTACAGGTGTGCACCACTACAATTGACTTTTTTTTTTAGAGGCATAGCTCCAGGCGTGGTGGCTCATGCCTATAATCCCAACACTTTGACAGGCAAAGTCAAGAGGATTGCCTGAGCTCACGGGTTCAAGACCAGCCTGGGCAACTTAGCGAGACCACATCTCTACCAAAAAAAAAAAAAAAATGAGCCAGGCATGGTGGCCTGTGGTTCCAGCTACTTTGGAAGGCTGAGGCAGAAGGATCGCCTGAGCCCAGCAGGTCGAGGCTGCGGTGGCCAGGAGCATGCCACTGCACTCCAGCCTGGGCCACAGAGTGGGACTCCAACCAAAAAAAAAAGAGTTGGACACTTCAACACAGAAGATCTGCAGATGGAATTAGTCACTAGAAAAATGCAGATTGTGGTTTCACAATGAGTACCATTATTAGAATCGCTATTTCTTTTAAGTGACGATACCAACTGCTGGTGAGAATGTGGAGCACATGAAACTCTCATAGCTGCTGATGGGCATGTCACATGGTGCAACCACTTTGGAAATTAGTTTGGCAGTGCCTTAAAGTGATACACAGACACCTACCCTATGACCAGCAATGCCAGTCACAAATGACTTACCTGAGATAAATGAGAGCATAAAACCATTCGAAGACTTGTTCATGGCAGCTTTATTTGTAATAGTCCAAAACTGAAAACAACTTAAATGTCCACCAGGCGACTGTTTCAACAAATAGTGGTACCAGGCACGGTGGCTCACACCTGTAATCCCAGCACTTTGGGAGGCCGAGATGAGAGAATTTCCTGAGCTCAGGGGTTCAAGACCAGCCTGGGCAACTTGGCAAGACTCCGTCTCTACAATAAATCAAAAAATTAGCTGGGTGTGCTGGTGCATGCCTGAGGCAGAAGGATCACCTGAGCTCAGCAGGTCGAGGTTGCGGTGGCTGTGAGCGTGTCACTGCACTCCAGCCTGGGTGGCAGAGTGAGACTTGGATTTTAAAAAAAAACAACAAATAGTGGTCTATCTGAAAGATGGACTACTATCCAGCACTAAAAAGCAATGAACCGCAAGGAGCAACACAGATGACTCTCAAGATGAGTATGCTGAGTGAAAGAAGACAAATTGCAAAGAGTGTCCCCGGCATGATTCCATAAACATAAAAATCTAGAAAATGCAAACTAATCTATAGTATCAGAAAACAGATCAGGCCGGGTTTGGTGGCTCAGCCTGTAATCCCAGCACTTTGGGAGCCAAGGCGAGTGGATTGCCTGGGTCTGCGGGTTCGAGACCAGCCTGGGCAACATGGCGAGACCTCGTCTCTACAATAAAATAAAAAAATAGTCGGGCGTGGGAGCGCGCGTCTGTAGTTCTAGCTACTTGGAAGGCTGAGGTGGAAGAATCGCTGGAGCCTAGAAGGTTGACACTGGGGTGGCCATGAGCGTGCGTACCACTGTACTCCAGCCTGGGCAAAGGAGTGAGACTCCAGCTCAAAAAAAAAGAAACAGAGTTAATGGTTGCCTCAAGAAGAGGGGAGGGGGTGAAGAGTGGAGGGAGCAAGAGATTACAAGGGGCACAACGAAACTTTTGGAGGTGATGAAAATGTTCTTCCTCCCTCCCTCCCTCCCTCCTTCTCTCACTTTCTTTCTAAGTCAGAATCTCATTCTGTTGCCCAGGCTGGAGGGCAGTGGCACAGTCACGACAATCATGGCACACAGCAGCCTCAACCTCCTGGGCTCAGGCAGTCCTTCCACTTCAGACTTTCAAGTATCCAGAACTAATTTTTAAAATGTTATTGTCGAGACAAAGTCTCGCCATGTTGTCCAGGCTGATCTCAAACTCCTGGACTCAGGCAATTCTCTCTCCTTGACCTCCCAAAGTGCTGGGATTACAGAAGTGAGACACCACAACCAGCCTTATTATCTCAACTTGATGGTTTCACTGGTGTATTCATATGTGAAAACTTGTCAAATTGTACATTTTAAATATGTGTAGTTTATTATATTGTCAATTATTCATCAATAAAGCTATAAAAAGGTAAATAAAAAGGTCAAGAATTAAATAAAACAGTTAATTTTTTAAAAATGAGGCCAAGTGCAGTGGATCACACCCTTAATCCCAACACTTTGGGAGGCTGGGGCGGGAGGATTACTTGAGGACTTTGGGACCAGTCTAGGCACCATAGTGAGCCCTCATCTCTACAAAAAATAAAAAAACTTAAAAGATTAGCCAGGCTGGTGGCACGTGCCTGTAGTCACAGCCGTTCAGGAGGCTGAGGTGGGAGGATTGCCTGAGACCAGGAAGTTGAGACTGCAATGAACTGTGATCATATCACTGCACTTCAGTATAGGTAACAGAGTGAGACCTTGACTCCAAATAAATAAATAAACAAATAATATAATATAATATATAAATACTGGGATGGGGAAATCACTACACTGGGTTAGGCAAAGATTTTATATTATTATCTAGTTAGAAAAGTCAAAGATTCAACTGAAGCCTTTAGGTCATATCAGCAAGTTCAATAAATGGCCAGTTAAGAAAAAAATATACAAAAAGTAATAGCTCTCTTTTTACCACCAAAAACCAATTCTTTAAGTGTTAGGGGGAAAAGATCTAATTTATGACAGCAATTAAAGCTATGAAACACACTGGAATAAACTTTACCGAGGACAAACAAGAAGATCTGAATAAATGGCGATCACTGCAGTCTCTCAGAATGGAAGAATCCACTGGTGACGCTTTCTGGTCCCTCCAGATGCTCTATACATTCAAGGTAACACCAGTTTAAAATTCTAATGGAATTCTTTAACTGAAACTAGAAAAAATAAATCTGAAATTCATCTGGAAGAATCATTGGGCACCAAGAGAAAAAAAGTAGTAAAAAATAAGGGTAATGGACCAGGTGAGAATTGCTTCTATTATCACGAATCCAAATGTACCATAAAACAGCTGGTATTGGTCAGGTGCAGTGGCTCACGCCTATAATCCCAGCACTTCAGGAGGCCAAGGTGGGACGATTGCCTGAGCCCATCGGTTCGAGACCAGCCTGGACAACTTGGGGAGACCTCATCTGTACAGTAAATTAAAAAATTAGCCAGGCATAGTGATGCATGCCTGTAGTTCCAGCTACTTGGAAGACTGAGGCAGAAGGATCACCTGAGCCCAGTAGGTCAAGGCTGTGGTGGCTATGAGGGTGCCAATGCCCTCCAGCCAGGGCAACAGAGTGAGACTCCCACTCAAAAAACAAAACAAACAAACACAAAAAAAACCCAGCTGACATTCCCTTAAGAATGGATTTGTTTTCATGCACAGTAGGTACTTCACAAACACTTGTGAAACAACTAAGTAAAAAAATTCAGGCAAATAGAACAATAGGACAAATAATCCAGAAACCGTCCCCAAAACATTTTTCACATAATGATTTTTTTTTAAAGGCGTAGTCTCACTCTGTTGCCCAGGCTGGAGTGCAGTGGCATGATCGCAGCTCCCTGCAGCCTCCAACTCCTGGGCTCAAGCGAATCCTTCTGCCTTAGCCTCCCAAGTGGCTAGGACTACAGGCATGTACCACCAGGCCTAGCCAATTTTATTTTTCTGAAAACAGGATCTTGCTATGTTGCCTGGGCTAGTCTTTTTTTTTTTTTTTTGAGTTGGAGTCCCACTCTGTTGTCCAGGCTGGAGTGCAGTGGCACGCTCATGGCCACCCCAGCATCAACCTGCTGGGCTCTGGTGATCCTTCCGCCTCAGCCTTCCAAGAAGCCGGAACTACAGGCGCATGCTACCATGCCCAGCTAATTTTTTTTTTTAACTTATTGTAGAGATGAGGTCTTGCCAAGTTACCCAGGCTGATCTGGAATGCACAGGCTCAGGCAATCCACTCGCCTCAGCCTCCTAAAGTGCTGGGATTACAGGCTGAGCCACCGAGACTGGCCTACCCCAGGTCAGGTTAGTCTTAAACATCTGGTCTCAGGTGATCTTCCCGCCACAGCCTCCCAAAGTGCTGGGATTACAGGTGTGAGTCACCACACCTGACTGTGAATATTTTAATATAAAGTTTTATCATGCATCTCTATTAAATATGTCCTTGATGCCCATAAGTACCTCAAATGCAGCATCCCCCAAACTGGCCCACCACCCTCCTATTTAGGATCCCCTTCTGACACCCCACAGTTTTACACAATCACTAAAAGGAAAAGTGGTCACCCTGGCTCCCTCACTCCCACTCACTGTCTCATTCAGCTTTACCTTTTAAGATATCTCTAAATCTCCACCTCCCACCACATGGAAATTTAGCACATGATAAAAACAGCATTTCAAACTAGCAAGGAAAGGAAACCGTGCTGGAACAAGTGGCTATCCATCTATGAAAAATACATACCTAAGTTATATCCATACATAAAAACGAATTCCAGATGGATGAACTACCTACGTATAAAGAGCTAAACTACAAAAGCACCAGGAAAAAATACAGGGGGATTTTTTTTTTTATAATTTGGGAATGAGAACGACTTTTATAAAGACATGAAATTTATAAACCATAAAGAAAAATATCAAAAGATTTGACTACAGTGAAAGGCACCACAAAGTTTTAAAAAGTGAATGCTGAACTGAGAGTTTTGCAGCTTTCGAAGCACCGATAAGATTATTAACACACAAAGAAAACCTATGAATCAGGAAGAAACGAATGAGAAATACCAACAAAACAGAGGTAATGAGAGGCCATTTAGAGAATAAATGTAAAAGGCCAATAAACATTGTGAAAAGGACCAGGGAAATGCAAATTAAAACAATAATGAGATACATGTTTGTCCACTAAACTGGAAAAAAATTAATACAATTGATCCTGTTCAGTGTTCACACAAGTGTGAATAAAAGGGAACTCACACATTGTTGCAAGTAAACAAAACAATACAACAGTTCTGAGGGCAATTGATCAATACTCACCAAAATGGGAAACCAATCCTCTGTGAATACGACTCCCTTTCAGAGAAAATCTGCAGCCTCGTCTTGTCCAGGATCCATTATCCCTTGTCTGCACTGGCCGGTCCACCCCCATATTGTCTGGACTATTTCTTCCCATTCTCTGGCAAGTGGTTGGGTGGGGCTAGCTCCGTGTCCTGGTTCCAGGAGTGAGTCATGCTCCTTGGGCTTGACCAATCAGCGCATCCCATGCCCCCTTGACCAATAAGCCCGTCTCATGCCTCCTCAGGCAAAGGGATTGGTTTAGGGCAGCACATGTGATCTACATAAGGGCCAAGTTCGAGACCACCCAGTGACTTTCTTAGTCTCCCAGAAAAGAAGAGCTGGCAGGGTGTGTCTGCCTTGGCTCCACGTGGAAGGGTTGATCTAAGAATGATGCCAAAACAAAGGGTGTTAAAGCCAAGTGGTGGTGAGAAATTGTGAAAACAGAGTTTGGGCCCTGGACCCAGCTAGGCCTGAAGTCTGCTGTCTCTAGGAATTGAGTTGGGTTAGTCAAAGTGCCATCCTTTTTTTCACTGAAGTCAACTTGAATGGCACTTCTGCCACTTGCAAACCAAAATAACCCTGACTTCATCTATCCCATAAGACATTTACTCAATTATTGTTGAGGGGGGAAATGTTTCAGAAGACTATGTAGAAATGTTATTTCCTGGGGGGGGGACAACATCAGGAAGGGCACCTGATCTCAAACCAGGCAAAGTGGGGACCAAAGGGAGGCTCAATCGTTACCTGTACAATGTCTACTTGTATACCTAATCCTAATTGTAACCCACATCTTTAAAATGAAATATATTTTAAAAATTAAAAATAAAATAAATAGATAAGTGTTCTTTCTTTCTTTCCTTTCTTTCCTTTCTTTCTTTCTTGAGTTGGAGTCTCACTCTCGCCCAGGCTGGAGTGCAGTGGCATGCTCACGGCCACCGCAGGCTGACCTGCTGCACTCAGGTGATCCTTCAGTCACAGCCTTCCAAGTAGCTGGAACTACAGGTGTGTGCCACCACACCCGGCTACTTTTTTGATTTATTGTAGAGACGAGGTTTCACCAAGTAGCCTAGGCTGGTCTCGAATCCCTAGGCTCAGGCAATCCTCTCGCCTCCACCTCCCAAATTGCTGGGATTACAGGTGCAGACCACTGTGACTGGCTTTGTTATTTCATTTTCTAGATGATTTTTGTTTTTTGAGTTGGAGTCTCACTCTTTGTCGCCCAGCCTGCAATGCAGTGGCATGCTCATGGCCATCGCAGCCTCAACCTGCTTGTCTCAGGTGATCCTTCTGTCTCAGCCTTCTAAGTAACTAGAACTACAGATGCATGACACCACACCCGGCTGGTAATTGTGATTTATTGAAGAGACGAGGTCTCACCAAGTTACCCAGGCTGGTCTCGAACTCCTGGGCTCAGGCAGTCTTCTCGCCTCGGCCTCCCAAAATGCTGGGATTACAGTCTGAGCCACAGCGTCTGGCCATTTTTTAATTTAATTTAGTTTTTTTGTAGACTTGGGGGCTCACTCTGTTGCCGAGGCTGAAGTGCAGTGGGGCAATCATAATTCACTGCGTCTTCAGATTTTTGGGCTCAAGTTATCCTGCCTCAGCTTCCTGAGCAGGTAGGTCTCATTACCCATTTAATTTTTTAAAATGTTTTGTGGAGATGGAGTCTTGCTATGTTGCCTAGGCTGGTCTCAAACTCCTGGTCTCAAGAAATCTTCTGGCCTCAGCCTCCCAAGTAACTGGGATTACAGGCGCATGCATCACGCTTGGAATTTATTTTGTTTTTAATTTTAAAACACAAAGTAGTCCCACTTTATCTGTAGGGAATATAGTCCAAGACCCCCAATGGATGCCTGGAAACTAGGATAATACTGACACCTCCATGCGCCATGTTTTTTCTTATACAGACTTATGATAAAGTTTAATTTATAAATTAAGCACAGTAAGAGATAAACAATAATTATTAAAATAGAATAATTATGACAATATGCTGAATAAAAGTTGGCTGGGCGTGATGGTTCATTCCTATAATTCCAGCACTTTGGGAGGCTGAGGTGAGAGGATCGTCTAAGCCCTAGGTTCGAGACAATCCTGGGCAACTTGGCAATACCTCATCTCTACAATAAATCAAAAAATTAGCTGGGCGTGATGGCGCGTGCCTATAGTTCCAGCTACTTGGAAGTCTGAGGTGGAAGGATACCCTGAGCCCAGCAGGTCAAGGCTTACAGTGGCCATGAGCCTGCCACTGCACTGCAGCCTGGGCAACAGAGTGAGACTCTGACTCTAAAAAAAAAAAAGTTGTGTGACTGTGGTTCCCTTTCTCATAATATCTTATTGTACTATACTGAATTATTTTCGGATCTTGGTTGACCGCAGGTAAGTGAAACTGGAAAATGAAACCATGGATAAGAGGTGACTACTATCTATCTGTGCATATAAAAAGGCCTAGAAAGCCTCTCTCTCTCTCTCTCTCTCTCTCTCTCTCTCTCTCTCTCTCTCTCTCTCTCTCTCTCGATCCCTCCTTCCCCTTTCCCAACAGTAGTTATCCCTAAGGGAGCTGGCAATGGGATCCAAGGGAATCCACTTTTAACCCTATCCACACCTCTACAACTTGAATTTTTCTAAAGAGCATTGAATTGTTCATTCAACAAATGTCTAAATAACACCTGTTCTGACCAATCACTGTTCTAGGCTGAGAGCACAGCATTAAACAAAACAGACAAAATCCCTGCTTTCATAGTTAGGCAAGGCATCAAAAAAAATTTTTTTTTTTGAGTTGGAGTCTTACTCTGTCGCCCAGGCACTCGGGAGTGCAGTGGCACGCTCCCGGCCACCACAGCCTCAACCTGCTGGGCTCAGTCAATCCTCTCACCTCAGCCTCCCAAAGTGCTGGGATTACAGGCCTTAAGCCACCAAGCCTGGCCCTATTTTTATGTTTTAATAGAGATGGGGTCTTACTATGCTGTTCGGGCTAGTCTTGGAACTCCCGTCTCCAAGCATTCCTCCCACCTCGGCCTCCCAAAGTGCTAGGATTATAGGCGTGAACCACCACACCCAGCCCTGAGGAATATTTAATAGTTGGGTTGAGCCAAGGAGTCTAAGAAGAAGCGGTCAGAGAGGTAACAAGAGGAAACGCAAGAAAGCCTAGTGTTCTAGAAGCTGGGAGGAGAGCGTATTTTAAGAAGAGGAAAGGGGGTGACTGCTGTCCACTGCTGAGAGGTCCCACTGGGTAAGGACTAAAACACGTAAGCCACAGCCCGAGGAAAAACAGCTTGAACGAGCTGGGGTGGGGGTGAGACACTAGGGTAAGGAAGGTTACAGAGTGAAAGATGAGGGAATAAAGACAAGCTTAAGTAGTTACACCAGTAAGGACAGGCTAGGTTTTGCTATGCCAATAACAACCCCCAAGTTTCAGTGGGTTGAAGCAGGAATTGGCAAGCTTTTCCAGTAAAGGGTCAGCTAGTAAATATTTTAGGCTTTGCAGGTCACATCTACCATCACAGTCTACAGAAACTACCATCTCGGTCACAACTACACCAAGGTGGTGCAGAAGTTGCCACAGACAATGGTAAACAAAAGGGCGTGGCTATGTTCTCACAAGTGTATGTTTACAAAAACAGGCAGCACGTTGGATTTGGGTTGTAGTTTGAGGACCCGTGGGCTCGACGCTGGTGATCAGACTTCTTTCAAGGGAACCTGCCACGTGGGATGCAGTTGAGACTGGGCATCCTTCATTCGGTTTATGAAGAGGCCATGTTTCCCCTGGGCTGCTCCCGGCCAAGGGCTGGGCTCGGCAGGGAGACTGGTGCTGGCCTGTTCCTGTAGGACTCTAGACTCCTCTAATGGGCAATCTCACCTCAGTAACTGTCCCCATCAGCCTATGTGGCACTTTCTTTTTTTTGAGTCGGAGTCTCACTCCGTTGCTCTAGAGTGCAGCCACTGGTGATCCTTCCGCCTCAGCCTTCCAAGTAGCTGGAGCCACAGGTGAGCGCCACCACACCCGGTGGATTTTTTTGATTTACTGTAGAGACGAGGTCTCACCATGTTGCTCAGGCTGGTCTCAAACCCCTGACCTCAGGCAATCCTCTCGCCTCTGCCTCCCAAAGTGCTGGGATTACAGGCACGGGTCACTGTGCCTGGCTCTATGTGACACTTTTTTGGAACTGCGGTACCATCTGAGACTCTTCACACCCCGCCCTCCTCTATCCCTCCCTCATCCTCAGGTGTCAGACTTCCACTGTGGTCTACTGCTTTCCACGCCTTCTCCACCTCTTGATCCTGGCGTTTCTCCCAATAAATCCCTTGTGCCTCTACCCCTATTCAGAGCTGCCTTTCAGAGGTCCTAAATGAGCTGGGTGTGGTGGCTCATGCCTGTAATCCCAGCACTCTAGGAGGCCCAGGCAGGAGAATTGCTTGAACCCAGGAGTTCAAGACCAGCCTGGGCCACATAGGGAGACTCATCTCTACAGAAAATCAAAAAATTAACTGGGTGTGGTGGCGCATTCCTATAGTCCCAATTATTTGGAGGCTGAGGCGGAAGGATTTCCTGAGCCCCAGGGCCGTGATCATGCCACTGCACTCCAGCCTGGGTGACAGAGACCCAACTCAAAAACAAAAAAAAAAACCTAAACGGTTTATTTCTTGCTTGGGCTGCCAGCCATCATGGGCTAACATAAGGCTTTGCTCTGCATCCTCCCTACTCAAGAGTCAGGCTGGGTGGTACCTTACCAGCTCCACCACTTATGGTTACTGCACCAGGGGAAGGAGACATGGCAAACTGCATGCCAGCTCTCAAAGCATCCATCTGGAAGTAAGACACGCCCCTTCTGTCCACCCCTCATTAGCCAAAGATAGTCGCACGCCATGCCTAACTTCAACAGACATGGCATCTTGCCTTGTGCTCGGAAGGAAGAGACAGAGAATCCTGATTAACTGTCCTCATGACAACCACAACCACTCTTTTGTTTAGTTTTTTTTTTTTTGAGTCAGAGTCTCATTCTGTCGCCCAGGCTGGAGTGCAGTGGCACTATCACAGCTACCACAGCTTCAACCTGCTGGGCTCAGGAGATTCTTCCGCCTCAGCCTTCCAAGTAGTGCACCACCACGCCCAGCTAATATTTTTGTTTATTATAGATACGAGGTCTCGCCAAGTTGCCCAGTCTGGTCTTGAACCAATGAACTCAGGCAATTCTCTTGTCTCGGCCTCCCAAAGTGCTTGGATTACAGGCGTGAGCTACTGTGCTCGGCCTCGCAATCACTCTTTTAAACAGCTCAAGGAAGGAGAATGGGTGATGCTGGAAGCTGTCACTTTGGAAGGCAGGAAAGGAGTGAACTATCAAAACACAGAAGGATCATCAAGTCAAGTTCAGGCTCCATATAACACAGGGGCCCACCACTTTCTTTGGTCCCGGCCTTCTCCACTGTGTGCTTTTCTTGGGTACAGTGAAAGCTAGGAGTTGGATTCATTGATTTTTTTTTTATTTTAGAAGTTAGCTTAAAGATATTTTTTATTGGCCAGGCTCAGTGGCTCAACCTATAATCCCAGCACTTTGAGAGGCTGAGGCAAGTGGACTGCCTGAGCCCGCGGGTTCAAGACCAGCCCGGACAACCTGGTGAGACCTTGTCTCTACAATAGAATAAAACATAGCTGGGCATGGTAGCGCAGCGCCTGTAATTCTGGCTACTTGGAAGGCTGAGGCAGAAGGATCGCTGGAGCCCAGAAGGTCAATGCTGGGGTGGCCGTGAGCATGCGTGCCACTGCACTGCAGCCTGGGCAAAGGAGTGGAACTCCAACTCAAAAATATATATATACTTTTAAAATCTTATTTAATTAATTTTATTTATTTACTTTCTCCTCATGGGGAGATCTTACACCAGAGGTCCTCAACCTTTTTGACATCAGGGACTGGTTTTGCGGAAGACAATTTTTCCAAGGACCTAGTACAGGAAATGGTTTCCGGATGATTCAAGTGCAAATAAAGTGCATAGTATTTAGTGTGCACTTTATTTCTATTATTATTACATTGTAATATATAATTAGATAATTATACAACTGACCATAACAAAAAATAGGCACAGATGGAAGTAGATAGAAGTGGTAAATAAAATAATGGGCAGGCCACGCACAGACTAAAATAAGTGTCAGGTTCTGACTTAAAGCCTGCCACTAGATGCAGCTGTACAATTGAAGTCCATCTCAACTCACTTGCCAATCACGGATAGGGTTTTGATATGAGTCTGCAAGTCATTGATTTACTGTGGTCACTCTGCAATCAAACCTCACTGCTGATGTTCATCTGTATTTGCCGCTGCTCCCCAGCGCTGGCATCACCACCTCGGCTCCACCTCAGATCATCAGGCGTTAGATTCTCATAAGGAGCGTGCAACCTGGATTCTCACATGTGCCGTTCATAAAAGGGTTCATGCTCCTATGAGACTCTGATGCTGCTGCTGATCTGGCAGGAGGCGAAGCTCAGGTAGTAATGCAAGAGATGGGAGTGGCTGTAAACACAGATGAAGCTTCACTAGCCCACTGGCAGCTCACCTCCTACTGTGCAGTCTGGTTTCTAACAGGCCACAGACCACTAATGGTCCATGAACCAGAAGTTGGGGACCACTGTATTAGATGATATATTTATTTATTTGTTTGTTTGTTTGTTTGTTTAGAGTTGGAATCTCACTCTGTCGCCCAGGCTAGAGTGCAGTGACACACTCATGGCCACTGCAGCCTCGACTTTCTGGGCTCAGGCGATCCTTCCATCTCAGTCTTCCAAGTAGCTGGAACTACAGACACGCGCCACCATGCCCAGCTAATGTTTTGATTTATTGTAGAGATGAGGTCTTGCGAAGTTGCCCAGGTTGGTCTTGAACCCATGGGCTCAGGCAATCCTGTCACCTAGGCCTCCCAAAGTGCTAGGATTATAGGCATGAGCCACCATACCTGCAGTCAGCTGCAGTCTCTTAACTGGTCCCCCTGTTTCTGCATATGGGTTCTTCCAGTCACATCTTCATACACAACCAGACGCCTTTGCAAATACAGGAGCAAATAGGAAACACATAGAATATGGTAGATTTAAGCCCAGCTATATTAGTATTTACATGAAATGTAAGGGTACTAAAGGCTCTAGTTAAAAGAGAACGATGTCAGACTGTATTAAATAATCCAATTACATGCTGTTTACAAGAGACACATCTTAAATATAAGGACATAGAAAGGTTAGAAAGGTTAGAATTAAAGGATGAAAAAAGACATAAGATAAGCACCAAACAAAATAAAGTTGGTGTACACACACACACACACACACACACACACACACACACACACACACATTATTTTTTTTTGTTGTTGTTGTTTTTTGTTTTTTTGAATTGGAGTCTCACTCTGTCGCCCAGACTGGAGTGCAGTGGCCGCTCCCGGCCACCGCAGCCTTGACCTGCTGGGCTCCGGTGATTCTTCCACCTTCCAAGTAGCTGGAACTACAGGCGTGCGCTACCACGCCCAGCTAGTTTTTGATTTATTGTAGAGATGAGGTCTCGCCAAGTTGCCCAGGTGGGTCTCGAACCCGCGGGCTTAGGCAATCCACTCACCTCAGCCTCCCAAAGGCGCGGGATTACAGGCTGAGCCACCGAGCCCGGCCACACACATATTATTATCCCATAACTTAAATAGTGAAACATCGGTATAGCTAAATTACTATCAAAGTAAACATCAAGGCAAGAAGTATTACTAAAAAACATGATGATAAAAGGATCAATCCAACAGGAAGACATGAGAGTTCTAAATTTATTTTCACATGATAATATAACCTCAAAATATATAAAGCAAAAACTGACAAAGTTAAAAAAGAACTAGACAAATCCCCAATTATAGTTGGAAATTTTTTAACTCTCAGTGGCAATAGAACAGGTAGATTTTTTTTAGATTGTAAAATCTAGTTTATTTAGAAAGTAAATTAGAGAGAGAGAGAGACAGAGAGGGATGGGGGAGGGGGAGTCACCTCCCCAAGGTAAGGGAAGGTGCCAAAGCTTAATAAGACATGGCCAGGGCCTGGCAAAGCAATGACCCAGAATAGGTAGTTTTTTTTTTGTTGTTGTTGTTTTTAATCAGACTGGGCATGGTGGCTTATGCCTGTAATCTCAGCACTTTGGGAGGTGAAGGCGACAGGATTGCCTGAGTTCAGGGGTTTGAGACCAGCCTGACCAATATGGTGAGACTTCATCTCTACAATAAATCAAAAAAATTAGTCAGGCATGGTGGTGCATGCCTGTGGTTCCAGCTACTGGGAAGGCTGAGGCAGAAGGATCACCTAAGTCTAGCAGGTCAAGGCTGCAGTGTCTGTGAGCATGCCACTGCACTCCAGCCTGGGTGGCTGAGTGAGACACTGACTAAAAAAGATCAGTAGAAGACTGGGCAGAGTGGCTCATGCAAATAATCTTAGTATTTTAGGAGGCTTAAGCAAGAGGATTGCTTGAGCCCAGGAGTTTGAGACCAGCCTGAGCAGCATAGCAAGACCACATCTCTATTTTTAAAAAAAAATCAAAACATTAGCCAGGCATGGTGGCACACGCCTATATTCCTAGCTACTCGGGAGGCTGAAGCAGAAAGGGTGCTTGAGCACAGGACGTTGAGGTTGTGCTGAACCCTGATCATACCACTGCACTCCAGTCTAGGTGACAGAGTGAAACTCTGACTCAAAAAATAATAATAATAAAAAATAAAAACCAGTAGAGATATAACAGAGCATTTGAACAACACAATTAAACAAGTTTCCCTAGCTGACATTTAAAGAATATATAGGATACATTTATATATACATTATATATAGACATTTATAGTGTGTGTGAATATATATGTGTGTGTGTGTGTGTGTGTGTGTGTGTGTATATATATATATATATATATATATATATATATATTATTTTAGTTGGAGTCTTACTGTCACCCAGGCTGAAGTGCAATGGCATGATCACTGCCACCACAGTCTCGACCTGCTGGGCTCAGTGACCCTCCTTCCTTAGCCTCCCAAGTAGCTGAGGCTACAAGTGTCAGCCACCACGCCTGGCTAATTTTTTGATTTATTGTAGAGACGAGGTCTCACCAAGTTGCCCGGGTTGATCTTAAACCCCTGGGCTCAGGCAATCCTTTCGCCTCCGCCTCTCAAAGTGCTAGTATTACAGGCGTGAGCCACCAGGCCAGGCCAGAATATTATTTTTAAAACCGGAAGGAAACCAACAACTACAGAAGGCACATGCTTCTCAAGTACCAATTTTGACACGTAACAAAATTGACCATATGCTGGGCCATAATGCAAGTGTTAACTTTCCAGTTCCCGAAATTATATAGAGTATGTTCTCTGGACTCAGTCAAGTTCAGCTAGAAATCAATAACGAAAAGATGACCAGAAAATAACCCCACCCCAATGTTTAAAAAGCAATTGCTTAAGCCTCTAGGTTAGCCATGGAGCGAAAGAAAAAATTAGAAATTATATAATTACACAGTAGAAACTATAAAATATTTTAACTGAATGATGAAATACAGCCCAAACCTGTTTTTAAATAAAAATGTATAGACTTGAACTCATACAAGAAGAAAATATAGATGTCAATGAGTTAATCATCCATTTAAAGATGCTTTAAGAAGAGCAGCAAGCTGGGCGTGGTGTCTCATGCGTGTAATCCCAGCACTTTGGGAGGCGAAGGTGAGAGGATTGCCTGAGCCCAGGGGTTCGAGACCAGCCTGGGCAACATGGCAAGACCTCATCTCTACAATAAATCAAATAATTAGCAGGGCATGGTGGAATGTGCCTGTGGTTCCAGCTACTTGGAAGACTGAGGTGGAAGGATCACCCAAGTCCAGCTGGTCGAGGCTGCAGTGGCCATGAGCATGTTACTGCACTCCAGCCTGGTGACAGAGTGAGACTCCAACTCGAAAAAAAAAAAAAGAGCAAAAATCAATAAAATAAGAAACATACAATAGAGAAAGTCAACAAAGACAAAAATTGGTCTTTGGGAAGACAACTAAAGTTAATAAATATCTAGCAAGAAAAGTCAAGGAAAAAAGAGAGAGAAAGGGATCACAAATTACTAATACTAGAAATACAAAAGGAAACATTACTACAGAGCCCACACATGTTAAAAGCACAATAAGAAGATATGACAAAAAATTTCCTGCCAACATTGGAAAATTTAGATTAAAAGAGACAAACTTGTTAAAAATTATAAAATTCATTTAAAAAATTACCAAAAATCTCATAAGAATATCCAAAAATTTCACGAGAATATTCTGGTTTTTAAGATCACAGTAGACCTGTACCTGTTAAAGAAACTGAATTTCTAATGTGAAATCTTCCACAGAGACAACTCCAGGTCCAGGTGGTTTCACTGAGAGAACTCTTCCAAATATTTAAGGAAGAAATAATACCACCTTACACAAATTCAGAGAACAGAGAAAAAGGAACATCTTCCAGTTCATTTTATGAGACTTACATAACTGTAATAATACCAAAAGCTGACAAGGATGTTATAAGAAAGGAAATTTACAAGCCAATATCTCTTGTGAATATATATACAAAGTCCCAAAACAAAAAAATCAAATTCAGTAATACATTTAATTCATAATAATGATCAAATGCAGTTTTGTCCAGCAAATGCAAAGTTAGTGGGTTTTTGTTTGTTTGTTTTTTGAGTTAGAGTCTCACTGTCGCTGAGTCTGAAGTGCAGGGCACGCTTACAGACACCATGGCCTTGACTTGCTGGGCTTAGGCGATCTTTCTGCCTCAGCCTTCCTAGTAGCTGGAACTACAGATGCATGCCACCAGCCCAGCTAATTTTTTTGATTTATTGTAAAGACGAAGTCTCACCAAGTAGCCCAAGCTGATCTCAGATCCCCGGGCTCAGGCAATCCGCTCGCATCAGCTTCCCAAAAGTGCTGTGATTACAGGCTGAGCCACCACACCCAGCCAAAGTTAGTTTAATATACCAAAACAATAACTAATTATGTTAGCAACATAAAGTTGAAAATCTACACAACTACCTTAATAGATGCAGAAAAAGTATTTGTCAACATTTAATACTCATTCATGGTTTTTTATTTTATTTTTATTTTTATTTTTGAGTTGGAGTCTCACTCTGTCACCCAGGCTGGGTGCAGTGGCACGCTCACGGCCACCACAGCCTCAGCCTCCTGGGCTCAGACGATCCTTTGCCTCAGCCTTCCAAGTAGCTGAAACTACAGACCCCTGCCACCATGACTGGCTAATTTTTGGATTTATTGTAAAGACGAGGTCTCGCCATGTTGCTCAGGTTGGTCTTGAACCCCTGAGCTCAGGCAATCCTCTCACCTCTGCCTCCCAAAGAGCTGGGATTACAGGCATGAGCCACCATGCCAGGCCAACATCATGTTTACTGGTATAATATTGAATGCTTTCCCACTAATACTGTGAACCAATAAGAATACCTGCTCTCATTTATTCTGTTCAACATTTTCCTAGCTAGCTCAATAAAGAAACAAAACAACTTCAAGGCATAAAAACTGACAAGGAAGAAGCAAGTCATATACTGGTACAATAAGGTTTTATATATATATACATAAAATCCTACAGAATCTGCAAAAACTATTGGAGCCAATGAGTGAAAATGGCAACAACATTGTCAACATACAAAAAAAATGCCTTTCTATATATCAGCAGCAAATCATTGGAAAATTAAACTTTGAAAATATCCTTGACAGTTGCAGTGTTTCACGCCTGTTATCTCAGCACTTTGGGAGGCAGAGGCAAGAAGATTGCCTGAGCCCACAGGTTCAAAACCAGCCTGGGCAACATGGTGAGACCTCATTTCTACAAAAAATAAAAAAACAAAGTATCTGGACATAGTGGTACTCGCCTGTAGTTCCAGCTACTTGGAAGGCTGAGGAGGAAGGAGCACCTGAGCCCAGTAAGTCAAGGCTGTGGTGGCCATGAGTGTGCCACTGCACTCCAGCCTGGGTATCAGAGTGAGACTCTGATTCAAACAAACAAACAAACAAACAAAACATATCGTTGACAATAATATGCTGAAAAAATTAATAAAACATTAATGAATAATTTCATGAAAGACCGGGTGTGATAGCTCATGCCTGTAATCCCAGCACTTTGGGCAGTGGAGGTGAGCCCAGGGTTCAAGACCAGCCTGGGCAATTTGGCAAGACTTCATCTCTACAGTAAATCAAAAAATTAGAGCAACCCCCTGGGGTTCCCTCCTATTGTGGGAGCTTTTCTGTCTTCTTAATAAATCTTGGTTTCTCACTTTTTTTTTTTTTTTTTTGTGAGTTGGAGTCTCACTCTGTCGCACAGACTGGAGTGCAGTGGCCGCTCCCGGCCACCGCAGCCTCGACCTGCTGGGCTCCGGCGATCCTTCCG
>NW_007249851.1:102512-107044 GCF_000164805.1 Carlito syrichta
TATTGTAGAGATGAGGTCTTGCTTCCCAGGTGGGTCTCGAACCCGCGGGCTCAGGCAATCCACTCACCTCAGCCTCCCAAAGACGCGGGATTACAGGCTGAGCCACCGAGCCCGGCTGGTTTCTCACTTTCAAAAAAAAAAATACCAGGACATGGCTAGTCCCAGCTACTTGGGAGGCTCAGGCAGAAGAATTGCCTGAGCCCAGGAGGTCAAGGCTGCAGTTTAAAGAAAACCTAAATAAATAAAGAGCAATATTATATTCATGAATTAGGAGACTCAATATTGTTTAAATGTCAACTCTGCCCCTAATTTTTTCATAAATTGAATCAATGCAAAGCAAAACCCTAGAATGCTTTTTTGTAGAAATTGACAAATTGATTTTTTTTAAACTGAAGTCTCACTCCATTGCCCAGGCTGGAGTACAGTGGCATACTCACGGTCACCCCAGTGTCGACCTGCTGGGCTCAGGCAATCCTTCCACCTCAGCCTTCCAAGTAGCCAGAACTACAGGCGCACGCTACTGCACCCGGCTAATTTTTTGATTTATTGTATAGATGATGTCTTGCCAAGTTGCCCAGGCTGTTCTCTAACCCATGGGCTCAGGCAATCCCCTCACCTCAGCCTCCCAAAGTCCTGGGATTACAGGCTTGAGCCACTGCGCCCAGCCCAGACAAACTGATTCTAAAAGTTATACAGAAATGCAAAGGAATCAGATCAGCCAAAACAGTCTTTTTTTTTTTTTGAGATCAGGCTTCACTGTGTTGCCCAGGTTGGTCTCAAATTCCTGGGCTCAAGTGATCCTCCTGCCTCAGCCTCCCACATAGCATAGCCAAGATAATCTTTTTTTTTTTTTTTAAGATAATCTGGGGGAAGAGTAAAGTTAAAAGATTTATAATATCAGATAACAAGATTTACATAAGAGCTACGTATATATGTATACATATACTTCTGTGTGTATGCGTGTGTATATATATCTCTACAGTTAGAGATTAGCACACAAAGATAGACAAATAGACCACTTGGTACAGAACAGAATACAGAAACAGACTACTCATACATTACCTAATTTATAACAAAGCCATCGCTGTGGCAGGCGTGATGGCTCAAACCTGTGATCCCAGCACTTTGAGAGACTGAGGTGAGAGGATTGCCTGAGTCCAGAGGTTCGAGACCAGCCTAGGCAACTTGGTGAAACCTTGTCTCTACAACAAATCAAAAAAATGAGCTGGGCATGGTGACATACGCCTGTAGTTCCGGCTACTTGGAAGGCTGAGGCGGAAGGATCGCCTGAGCCCAGCAGGTCGAGGCTGTGGTGGTCATGACCGAGCCACTGCACTCCAGCCTGGGCAACAGAGTGAGACTCAAACTCAAAAAAAAAAAAGACACCATTGCAATTCAGAAGAGCAAGTGATGATCTCTTCAATTGATGGTGCTAAAGTAATTAAATATACATATAGAAAAATGGGCTCTTGGCTCCTATGTCAAACATAGCCTCAAATTAATTCGAAATGGATGATAGACTTAAGTGTGAGAGATAAAGACAATAAATTTTCTAGAAAAATTACAGAAGGATATTTTCATGGCCTTGGAGATGAGTAAAGATTTCTTAATTAGGACGGAATCATCATCAACCATAAAGTAAAAGATTGATATATTTGGCTTCACTAAAATTAAAAACCTTTGTTCATCAAGACATAAAGTTGAAAAAGCAAACCTCAGAATACATAAACTCCTACTGATTAGTTATTAAAATTCAATAAATCTAATTTTTTTTTTTTTTTGAGCTGGAACTACAGGCGCGCGCTACCACGCCCGGCTAATTTTTGATTTACTGTAGAGATGAGGTCTCGCCAAGTTGCCCAGGTGGGTCTCGAACCCGCGGGCTCAGGCAATCCACTCACCTCAGCCTCCCATGGCGTGGGATTACAGGCTGAGCCACCGAGCCTGGCTAGAAAAATCTAACTTTTAAAAGATACACAAAACACTTGAAAACACTTCATTTAAAAAAAAGAGATTATCCAACAAATACATATAAAAAGGGCTCAAATCACCAGGCATCAGGAAAATACAAACTATAGCCACAATGAGCCACCAGTGCACATCGACAAATATGGGTAAAACTTGGAAAACTGAAAAGTTATGATGGGAGTGTAAATTGGTATGATCATTCTGGAAAACTATTTGACAGATTCTATAAAAGACAAACATGAACCCTCCCTGTGATCTATCAGCTCCACTCAATAATCCGGAATCACGGCAGCGCGCGACTGTATTCCAGCTACTTACTTACTCGGAAGGCTGAGGCGGAAGGATCGCCGGAGCCCAGCAGGTCGAGGCTGCGGTGGCCGGGAGCAGCCACTGCACTCAAGTCTGGGCAACAGAGTGAGACTCCAACTCAAAAAAATAAAAAATTAAAAAACAAACATTTTTCTCTCAGTGGTTAATAGGTTAAGTAGACAAACTTCAATTACAATATGAAAGATTTGAACAATATACTAACAAATTTTATTTTATTTATTTATCTATTTAAAATTTTTTTGTAAAGACAGTGTCAGTTATGTTGCCTGGGCTGGTCTTTAACTCTTAGCCTAAAGTTATTCTTCCTCTTCTACCTCCCAAAGTGCTGGGATTACAGGCATGAGCCACCATGCCCAGCCCACACTAAAACATTTTAGCAAGTGCAGTGCACCCAATCATTACATGAGACACACATTCTTTTCAAACACACATAGAATATTGACCACATTGCAACTGGCCACAGATGAGGCCACAGGGCAAGTCTCAGCATGTTGTTCTAAGTTTTCTATTGCACATGTTATATTTTCTCACTACAATGCAATTGAGTTAGAAATTTTTCAAAAAAGAGAGATCTTGAAATATATTATATCTTTAGTTATTCAAAGCACATTTAAAAATTACTCCTTGGTTAAATGAAGAAATTAGGTGATATTTATAGCTGAATAACCATGGTGACACATATGTCAGAATAGGAGATTTAGCCAAAGTAGAAACTTAGTCAAATTTATACCTTGAAATGCTTATGTGAGAAAAGAAGACAATCTGAATATTAATTAGTCTTCTAACCATTTAGTTTAAGTAATTAGAAAAAGAACAGCAGAATTTGAAGAAAGAAAATTATATAAACGAGAGCCAAAAGCAACGACATAAACACAATGCAGAAATTAAGAAAACCAAACTATTGAATGCTCTTTATGGTGAGAAGGAAGGAAGGAAGGAAGGAAGAGAAGGAGGAATAAAATAGAGACAAAATTCTGATTCCTTGAAAAGCCTAATGCAATGAATAAATCTTTGACTAGCAAGAAAAAAGAGAGTGGGCAAATGTAAACATTAAAAAGGAATATAAGAAACTTGCACTTGTAATCCCAGCTATTTGGGAGGCTGAGGTATTAGGACTGCTTGAACCCAGGAGTTTGAGGACAGCTTGGGCAACATAGTGAGATCCCTAGTTTCTTTTAAAAAATAAAAATAAAAAATACAGAAGACCAGCCAGGCTCGGTGGCTCAGCCTGTAATCCCGTGCTTTGGGAGGCTGAGGCGAGTGGATTGCCTGAGCCCGCGGTTTCGAGACCTGCCTGGGCAGCGAGACCTCATCTCTACAATAAATCAAAAAATCAGCCGGGCGTAGTAGCGCATGCCTGTAATTCTGGCTACTCGGAAGGCTGAGGCGGAAGGATCTCCGGAGCCCAGCAGGTGAGGCTGAGGTGGCCAGGAGCGGCCACTGCACTCCAGTCTGAGTGACAGAGTGAGACTCCAACGCAAAAAGAAAAAAAATATAGGAGACCTTACTTTTGATGCTGCTGCAGATATTAGAAAGATAATAAGGGACTATCATGAACAACTTTCTGCCAGTGCATTTGAATATCTAGATGAAATGAATAAATTTCTAGAAAAATACCATTTAACACAAGAAGAAATAGAAGGCCAGGCTCGGTGGCTCAGCCTGTAATCCTAGCACTTTGGGAGGCCAAGGTGAGTGGATTGCCTGAGCCTGCAGGTTCGAGACCTGCCTGGGAAACTTGACGGGACCTCATTTCTACAATAAAATCAAAGATTAGCTGGGTGCGGTAGCGCGCACCTGTAGTTCCAGCTACTTGGAAGGCTGAGGCGGAAGTATTGCCAGGGCCCCAGCAAGTGGAGGCTGCAATGGCTGGGAGTGGCCACTGTACTCCAGTCTGGGTGACAGAGTGAGACTCCAACTCAAAAAAAGAAGAAGAAATAGAAAACCTGAACAGTTCTATAACTATGAAATAAGACACTGAAGCCACAACTAAAACCTTTCCACAAAGAAAATGTCAGCCCCTAATGGTTTTGATGGTAAAATTTATCAAACAACATTTAAGGAGAAAATAACACCATTAAAGATTCACTTACTGGCCGGGCTCGGAGGCTCAGCCTGTAATCACGCGCCTTGGGAGGCAGAGGTGAGTGAATTGCCTGAACCCGTGGGTTCGAGACCTGCCTGGGCAACTTGGCGAGACCTCATCTCTACAATAAATCAAAATGAGCCGGGCA
>NW_007249851.1:107424-120919 GCF_000164805.1 Carlito syrichta
CAGCCTGTAATCCCGCACTTTGGGAGGCTGAGGTGAGTGGATTGCCTGAGCCCACAGATTCGAGACCTGCCTGGGCAACTTAGTGAGACCTCATCTCTACATAAAATAAAAAATTAGCCGGGCCTGGTACCCGCACCTGTAGTTTCAGCTACTTGGCAGGTTGAGGTGGAAGGATCACCGGAGCCCAGCAGGTCGAGGCTGCGGTGGCCGGGAGCGGCAACTGCACTCCAGTCTGGGCGACAGAGTGAGACTCCAACTCAAAAACAAACAAACAAACAAAAAACACTAGAAATCCCCCAAACATCTTCCGATAGGAGACTGTGTTCTATGCGATATGATCTATAGATGACAATAAACTAAAACTACATGGAACAACATGAATGTCTCTTAAGTTATGTTGAGTGAAAAAAAAGCAGACCCCTGAAGAATATCTACAGTATTACACAAGTTTTGTAAATCTCAAAAACAAGCAAAAATATGAGTGTAGGAAAACACTATGTGGCTTTTTTTTTTTGAGTTGGAGTCTCACTCTGTTGCCCAGACTGGAGTGCAGTGGCCGCTCCCGGCCACCAGAGCCTCGACCTGCTGGGCTCCGGCGATCCTTCTGCCTCAGCCTTCCAAGTAGCCGGAATTACAGGCATGCGCTGCCACGCCTGGCTGATTTTTTGATTTATTGTAGAGATGAGGTCTCACTGCCCAGGTGGGTCTCGAACCCACGGGCTCAGGCAATCCACTCACCTTAGCCTACCAAAGGCGCGGGATTACAGGTTGAGCCACCGAGCCCGGCCCACTATGTGGCTTTTACAGGCAAAAGAAAAAGCTGAGACATTCAGAACAATAGTTACCTCTTGAGTGGGAATGAGGGTGTATTAGCTCAGACTGCCATGACAAAATACCACAGGCTTGGGTGGCTTAAACAACAGGCATTAATTTTCTCACAGTTCTAGAAACTAGAAGTCCCAGATCAAGGTGCCGGCAGGGTTGGTTTCTGGTAAGGCTTCTCTCCCTGGCTTGCGGATGGCTGTCGTCTCACTGTGTCTTTACATGGCCTTTCCTAGGTATCTGAGCAGCGACAGAGAGAGCTCTGGTCTCTCCTCCTCTTCTTATAAAGACTAAATCTATCAGATTGAGGCCCCATCCTTATGACTTCATTTAACCTTAATCACTCCTTGCAGAGTCTATCTCCAAGGACAGTCACATTGGGAGTCGGGGCTTCAATGTGTGAGTTTTAGAGAGATACAATTCAGTCCATTGGAGTCACCTCTAGGCTGTGAAATTATAAGTGATCATCATTTTCTTCTTTATACATTTTTATACTTTCCTAACTTTCTGCAATTGGGTATGTTGAATGAAAAACACATCTAGATTACACTTCTCCGTTGAAAGCCAACGACCTGTTTTATGAAGTGTTGACCGATTCTAGAATCACAAATAAAGCCAGTTGGGATATTTAAACTCCATTTGCTGTAATTTTGTCTTTTGACAGCAGTAATGCTAAAGAAAAAAAGAGAAAGATAAATACCAAATTCCCTTACCTCTGGAAATAAAGAAGGCAGGTGCTCAGAGAACTTCATAGATACCAGTAACACTCTGTCTCTCATTGTGGGGAAGGGAACGTGGGTATTCATTTGTTATTATTCTTTAGTCTCCTTGTATATAATATATTTAACAAGAAAAAGAAAAAAGGAAGAAAGAAGGAAAGAAGAGGTTAGAGAGAAGTCAGAATGACAATCAAGGGAAAGGGATTAAGGAAACAAAAGTCAGTCAATAATTCAAAGAGCCAATCTGTGCCTTATTCTTCCTTGAGTGGGAGGTCCAGAGATCATCTCTTGGGTTTCTTTATTTTTAAATGTTGTATAATTTCATCATTGTAACAGCATTAAAGAAATTACTAAAGAAGAAAAGCGAGTCACTCCTAATTCCATCAGCCCCTTCTATTACCACTGTAATAAACGAACAGCAACTAGACTCACATCCATTGGTCCAGAGGGAGGAAGATGCCCGCCAGTCTCCTCTAGAGACTCATTACTCCTTCCTCTGCAGTCCACTCCCCTTTGCTTGTTCATCACCATATCCTGCTTTGATTCATACTTGAAAGGTTTGGTCAGGGGCGTTTCTGATGTGTCTGTTCGCTCTCTTTTGCCTTTCTGGGTATTTAAGTTTCCCAGGGATGCCAGCCCGAGTGAGGTTAAACACCGTTTTTCAATCCTTTGAAACCATTCTATTTCTGGCCACCAGGGGGCGCCCACATATTTGAATATGGCTTCAGCGCTGCCCTCCTCCTGGTATGTACCACCTCAGGGTCATTTCAGGAGAAAGGTTTCTGACTAATCGGGTTACCCATGTAGAGCTATTTTTAAATTTTTGCTTCTGGTTTCTACATAAAATCATTCTTCCTCTTCTCCCCTCTGATTTTCTCTTGTCTGCATGTGTGCTCCTAAGAGGTCCTCTGAGATAGCATCAAGAGTGCGTCACAGTCACCCACAACCTCTTTTTTGCAGGACAATCATCTTCAGATTTTTTGACTAGGAGGGATGAGTCTAGTCATGCCTCCGGTTGTCTGAACATCTCTTGAAAAAAAAATCACCCCCCCAAACACACACACACACACACACACACACACAAAACAACTCCAGAAACCGTAGCACATTCTATTCAATGTCACGGGTGGAAAGAATTCAAATCCTGGTCGGGCTCAGTGGCTCAGCCTGTAATCCCGCACTTTGGGAGGCTGAGGTGAGTGGATTGCCTGACCCTGCGGGTTCGAGACCCGCCTGGGCAACTTGGTGAGACCTCATCTCTACAATAAAAATCAAAAAATTAGCCGGGCATAGTAGCACGCCCCTGTAGCTCCAGCTACCTGGAAGGCTGAGGTGGAAGAATCACCGGAGCCCAGCAGGTCGAGGCTGCAGTGGCTGGGAGCGTGCCATTGCACTCCAGTCTTGGCGACAGAGTTAGACTCTAATTCAAAAAAAAAAAAAAAAAAGAATTCAAATCCTCTGAGGATCCAAAGCTATTAGAAACCAAGTCTTGGTTGTTAGAAGGGTGGCCACTTAGGTAATATCATTTTTGGTCCAAAATGTTGTGTGACAGTGATATAACAAGACTCTTTTTTTTGTTTTTCCTACATGGCTCAGAATCTGGCTTTGGAGATCATAATTGGAGTCCAAACTTGAGTTGATCAAAGGAAAAAGTGCTTTGTTTTCCTAGGTGACCATGTTGAATGGGAAAAAACTCCTGCCTCATTTCTTTGTTCTCATACCTCCTCTACCTGTGGATAAATTTTCCTTTGACTTTCTTGAGTGATTTGGAGAGGTAGATCTCGAAAAAGGCTGTGTGGGTGTGAATGTAGTGGAAATTGTGCCCCTAAGGAAAGAAAGGGAAGTAAGGAGACTCCGGAGTGAAGATTTGACCCACCTGTCACCACCAACTCATGGGCCTCATATTAATCATAAAACCTTTTTGGGTGTTAGATGGACAGGAATTTGAGGACAAGATCAATTTGTTCTTTAAAATCCCTTGCATTTATTTATTTATTTATTTTATTTTATTTTTTTGTAGAGACAAGGTCTTGCTGTGTTGCCAGGCTGGTCTTGAATTCCCGGGCTCAAGCAATCTTCCCACCTTAGCCTCCAAGGTGCTGGAATTACAGGTGTGAGCCACTGCACTCAACTTACCCCTTGTATTTATTAACAGGGTGTTCTGAGAAGTGAAATTACTGGATCATTGAGAATGTGCATTTTAAATTTTAATAGAGATGGCCAGATTACCCTTGCAAAAGACTGTAAACATTTGTACTCCAAAGAAAACAAACAATCCCATTAAAAATCAGTCATGCCAGACTTGGTAATATCAGTTACTCAGGAGACCTTGTCTGGGAAACATAGCAAGACTCTGTGTCCAAAAAGAAGCAAGCAAAAGTACTGAACAGACACTTCACTGAAGAAGATACGTAGATGTCAAATCAGAATACGAAAAGATGCTCTATAGCAAATGTCACTAGGGAAGTGCAAATTAAAATGACAATGAGGTACTGCTACACACCTATTAGATGGCTAAAATCCAAAACACTGACAATATCAAATGTTGGCAAGGATATGGAGCAACAGGAACTCTCATTCATTGCTGGTGGGAATGCAAAATTGTATAGCCATTTTGGAAAACAGTTCGGCAGTTTCTTACAAATTTAAACATAGTCTTACTATGTGATCTAGCCAATGTACTCCTGGATTTTTACCCAAATGAATTAAAAAATTATGTCTACACAAAAACCTGCACATGGATTTGTATAGAAGTTTTATTCATAATTGCCAAAAATTGGAAGCAACCAAAATATTATTTTGTTTTGTTTTGTTTGAGTCAGAGTCTCACTCTGTCACCCAGACTGGAGTACAGTGGCATGCTCACAGCTGCTGCAGTCTCGACCTCCTGGGCTCAGGTGATCCTTCTGCCTTAGCTTCCTGAGCAGCTGGGACTACAGACATATGCCACCGTGCCCAGTTAAATTTTAAAAAATTTTATTGTGGAGATGAAGTCTCATCATGTTGGCTAGGCTGGTCTTGAACTCCTGGGTTCAGGCAATTCTCTTGCCTCAGCCTCCCAGAGTGCTGGGATTATAGTTCTTTAAGCTACCATACCCCACAACAATGAAGATATTCTTTAATAGGTGAATACATTTCTAACTTATTGATGAAATATTGTTCATATTTTAATTGTGAAAACTTTTTGGTGTTAGGTGGACAAGAATTTGAGGACAAGATTTATTTGTTCTTAAAAATCCCTTGCACTTATTTATTTATATTTTTTGTAGAGACAAGATCTCACCGTGTTGCCAGGGTGGTCTTGAATGTTATTCAGCAAGAAGTAGAAATGAGCTTTTAAGATAGGAAACAATATGGAGGATCATTAAGTGCATATATTACTAAGAAGAAAAACCAGTCTGAAAAGTTTACATATTGTATACTTAATACATATCGTGTGACATTCTGGAAAAGACAAAACTATAGAGACTGGTTGCTCTGGGTTGGGGAAGCTTGAGAGAAGGAGAAATGAATAGGTGGAATGGGATTATTAGGGCAGTGAAATCATTCTGTATGATACAGTAATGGTGGATACATAACATTATACGTTTGGCAAAACTGATAGAACTGTACAACACAAAGACTAAACCCTTACGTAAACTATGGACTTCAGTTAATAATGTATCAGCCAGGTACAGTGGCTCACGCCTATTGTCCCAGCTACTTGAGAGGCTGAGGCAGGAGGATTGCTTGAGCCCAAGAGTTGGAGGCTGCAGTGAGCTATGATCATGCCACTGTACTACAGTTTGGGTAACAGAGTGACACCCTGTCTCTAAAAAAGAGGGGAAAAGTCAATATTGGTTCATTAATTGTAACAAATGTGCCTATCGCACTAATACAAGATATTGATTATAGGGGAAACTTGTTGGGGGGGAGTATGTGGAAACTCTCTGTTCTTTCTGTCCCCCCCTTTTTTGGGTAAACCTAAAACTGCTCTAAGAAATAGTTCTTTAATCTAAAATAAATAAATATTTACAGACTCACCAAGAATGTACGTGCCCATTTCCATTATCTTTTATACTATATGGCGACAGAATTTTGACAGATGTTCAATCTGATGGATCAACCTTGGTCTTTTTGTTTGCTTTAATTTGCATTTCCCTGAATACTAGTCACGTTAAAGATCTTTTCCAGATTGTCAGACTTTCCAACTCTCATTATTATGAGTTGCCTGTTCCTGTCCCTCGCCTATTTTCCCAGTTGATTGCTATCTTTCGATTGTGGATTTGTTGCAGTTTGATTTTTTTTTTTGCATATAATTCTTGGTTTTACGAGTTGCACATGTTTTCTCACAAATCTGTCATCTCTTTGGACAATTTCTTCCATCCCACAGAAAGTTTGAAATGTTGAAGGCGATTGACCAGGAAACGTGCTTTCTGGGGAGACGGGTGATGGGAGCCAGAGTGGGCTTTTCCAGGGAAAGCCCGTTCTTCCGGCCCGGCCCGCCCTTTTGTGCTCCTGACTGGCCACGCGGACCCCAGAATGATCCAGCGTGTCCGTGGAGGCTCCTTTTGGCCATGTCTTGGGTCTGGCGCGGCTTTATCTAATGGGATGAGCCTGGCTCAAGGGATTAGCGGAACGCCTTGCGGATCCCACTTTTAATCTGCCGCGCTCAGCCTGTCCCCTCTTGGCCGGGCAGGGCGCTGCGGGGACGACGCCCAGGACCAGCCCCGGCGTGAGCGGCGACTGCGAGGCCCCTGCCACCGCTCCTGAGTCCACGGGGGTCCCGGGCGAGGCGGGCTCGACATGGGCAGCCCCCAGGGCGGCTCCCTGCAGCTCGGGCCGGCCGCGCCCTTCCCGAGGCCCTGAGGGGTCAGCCTCCGAGCTCATCGAGGTCAGGAGAGGGAGCTGTGCTGCGGGCGGCGGCCTGGTCCACACTCGGCAGACATGGCGCTGATGAAAGTCAAGTTCGACCAGAAGAAGCGGGTCAAGCTGGCCCAAGGGCTATGGCTCATGAACTGGTTCTCCGTGTTGGCCGGCATCGTCATCGGCAGCCTGGGCCTGTTCCTGAAGATCGAACTCCGGAAGAGAAGCGACGTGATGAATAACTCCGAGAGCCATTTTGTGCCCAACTCCTTGATAGGGATGGGGGTGCTGTCCTGCGTCTTCAACTCTCTGGCCGGCAAGATCTGCTACGACGCCCTGGACCCGGCCAAGTACGCCAAGTGGAAGCCCTGGCTGAAGCTGTACCTGGCCATCTGCATCCTCTTCAACGTCGGCCTCTTCCTCGTGGCCCTCTGCTGCTTTCTGCTGCGTGGCTCGCTGGAGAGCACCCTGGCCCACGGGCTCAAGAATGGCATGAAGTACTACCGGGACACAGACACCCCCGGCCGGTGTTTCATGAAGAAGACCGTCGACCTGCTGCAGATCGAGTTCAAATGCTGCGGCAACAATGGCTTCCGGGACTGGTTTGAGATTCAGTGGATCAGCAACCGCTACCTGGACTTTTCCTCCAAAGAAGTCAAAGAGTGAGTGGCCCCCTCCCCGGGGTCCGGGCCCTATGGGGACACTGAGGCTCAGCCCTCTGACAACTCCCATCCCTTTCTCCACTGGGGGCACGACTTGCCACTGTGCAGACGAGGACAGATTAGGTTGAGCCGCATGCAATTGCCAGTAGCCGGCCCTCTTTGACCTGTAGAAATGGCAACTTCATGTGGTCCAACCTAATGTGGACTAATGTGGGAGGAGGTGTCGTTATATAAGCTGCTTGGGTAGGGGGTCCCGGGAGGTTGACCCGGGCAGTAAAGCGTTCCCGCTTTATCCAGGGGAGGTAGATTCATTTATAGATGCGGAGACATGGTTTGGCTACTTGCCTCATTCATTCCGAATAGATGAACTGAGTCCCAGGGGTTTTGATTTCCCAGTTAGTTCCCTGGTTTTCCAGCCTTTCAGCTCAGAGTGTCCATTCCCAAGGTGTTTGTCCTCGCACCTGGTGGAAAGAGCAGGGGAAGGGGTAGCCCGGAGACCTAGACTGTCACTTTGGCTCTGTTGTTAGTTGACCTGTGACCTTGGGCAGGTCACTGGCCACTCCAGGCCTTTGCTCGCCCATCTTTTAAGTGAAAACAAAGTGGATGAAATAGAATAGGTCACTCTGGAGGTCATCTCCTAGCTTTGGCGAGGGCCTGGCATACAGCCGGTGCTCATTAAATGCCTGCTGGTGTTTACTTCTCAAATCTGAAATCATGATAGTGCAACGAGATAAAGTGTTTTCTTTTGCTATTTGTATATTTATATTTATTTTATTTTTTATAGTGACGAGGTCTTGCTGCATTGCCCAGGCTGGTCTCAAGCTCCTGGGCTCAAGCGATCCTCCTGCCTCGGTCTCCCATAGTGTCGGGATGACAGGCATGAGCCACTGTGCCTGGTCAAGATAAAGTACTTCTAAAGTATTCTTGGTTTATGTATAAAAAAAAAAACCCTGCGATGGGCCATAAGGAGGCATTGGTGAGAATGCGAGTCAACCTTCATATTCGAGGGAAGAGCTGTGTGCTGATTCCAGCAGGCTGTGCACCAAACAGACCCGCTGTCCTGGGTCTTGAGTCAATTTTCCAGGGAACTAGTAGTCTGCCTGGAGCCCGTGGCTCTCCCTCATCCCTTCTTTCAGTCCGACTCTACTCCACTACTCTAGCTTAAGTTAGGGGTTCAGGTTTTCCATACAGGTGGTTTTTTTCCCTCTGAGTCGAACTGCCAAGTCCAAAGGGAACTTGAACTCAGGGCATTGTTACCAGCAGTGGGACATACCCAGAGCCCAGATAACATTAATGAACCCCAGACAGCTAGCTTAGCTGCACCGCAGATGGAAAGGAAGTCAGAGTGAAGGTCATTGCTCAGGGTTTTAGTTTCTCTGTGGATGGAGATTACGACTCCAAATCCCTAGTCAAGGAGAGGATTGTAAATAGCTTTGTCCTTTCTAGATGACAGGTCTGCAGGAACAGCACAAGGTGGCCATGATTGACATAAGTCCCCCAGGAGGCTGTGAAGCCAGAGGGACAAGTGGAGTTCCTGGGGGTGGGATAGACCAGTGATGGAACCAGCCTTTGGAGGTGATGGGAAAGGGCTTTCCATCTTTCCTTTGTCATTTTCCTTGATGGTTTTCTGCATAGAGTCAGTCCTTGGAGAGACGTGTGCAAATCTCTGTAACTCCAAATCCCCTGTTGTCTCAGGGGAGGGAATTATCTAGGTTGCTCTACTCCCAATGCTCAGTGGATCCAAAATTTCAGGCAAACATTTAACTTAATCAAAACTCTTCCAATGCCCCATACCAACTAACTTATTGGTCGGAAATTTTCCTAATTCTACTGACTCGGGAAAAACTTTCTCCATTACACATACAAAAACGGGAATAAAAATAGGAAAAGAAATTCAAGCCAGATTCTCACCCGTAATTGATCAATGACTTTAATTTACATTTCAGTCTAGTCTTGTTAACGTTTATATAATAGGTGGGGCAGTGGCTCATGCCTGTAATCCCAGCACTTTGGGAGGCCAAGGTGGGAGGATCACTTGAGGCCAGGAGTTTGAGACCAGCCTAGGCAACACAGCACCTTGTCTCTACAAAAAAATCAAACAATTAGCCTGGTGTGGTGGCGCACACCTGTAGTCTCAGTTACTCAGGAGGCTGATGTAACTGAACCTAGGAGGTCAAGACTGTGGTAAGCCATGATTGTGCCACTGCTTTCCAGCCCGGGCAACAGTGTGAGACCCTGACTCAAAACCAAAACCAAAAACAAGATACCATATTTACATAATACAGTGTAACCATAGTATAAATACAACTTAGTGTTCCATTTTGTAATCTGATAATATGTAACATTTGTATAATGTTAAAAATGATCATGTTTCATGGTTGCATAATATTCTACTGAATGAATGGCGTTTAGGTTGTTCTTTTTGTCATTGTTACAGACAGGGTTTCACTCTGTCTCCCAGGTTGGAGTGCAGTGGCACAATCATAGCTTATCGCAGCCTCAAACTCTTAAATTCAAGCGATCTTTCTTCCTTCCTCAGCCTCCTGAGCAGTTGGGACTATAAGCACATGCCACCATGTCTGACTGATTTTTGTGATTTATTGTAGAGACGAGGTCTTGCTATGTTGCCTGGGCTGGTCTTGAACTCCTGGACTCAAGCAATCCTCCCGCATCTATCTGCCTTCCAAAGTGCTGATTATAGGCTTGAGTCACTGCACCCGGCCCCAGGTTCTTATTTACTTCTGCAAGAAACAACACTGATATAGGCATCTCTGAGCCCTTTGGTTCTCTCTGGCTGTTATGTGTTCATCTTAGGCTAGGTTTTCAGGAAGAAAATGTGTCTGTTGGCTTTAACTTTCTAGAAAGCTGGTCTGCAGACACAATCATAGAAATGAAAATGCCTTTCTCCTTTTTAAACCTCCAGTGACCTCACTTTAGTGGTATCACCTGTGCTTCCAAAGGCACACCTTGGTAGGGTCACCTTTACAGAGAGAGGAGCAAAGAATCACGGCTGTGAGGGAAATTAGGTTCCTGGGTTATGTCCGGAAAACTGCTGGGAGTTGGATTTGCCAGAGGGCCAGTGTCTGAGACCAGTGCCAGATGGTGGAAGGAATGAATGAGAGAATGTGGTATGCCACTCACTCCCAGCCTCAAGGGAAACTAACATTTATTCTCTGTTCAGACCTTGACGTTTCATTTAGGAGGATTAATGAGTTTGCATGACAGCTGACTCCCAAAAACCTTCCCCTGAAAACTATAATGTATATTTATTTTAAGAGCGCAAGCACCCCGAAGTGGTGAATTTGCCTTCTGGATTTTATTGGCCGCACGCTCAGGGCAGGATTCTGATGGCAAAGAGGTGAGGCCCGTTAGCTAGGCATGGTGGTGCACGCCTGTGGTCCCAGCTACCCAGGAGGCTGAGGCGGGAGGATTGCTTGCGCCCAGGAGGTAGAGACGAGCCTGGGCAATATAGTGAGACCTCGTCTCTACAAAAAAATTAAAAAATTAGCCAGGCGTGGTGCCTTGTGCCTTGTGCCTGAAGTGGAAGGATTGCCTGAGCCTAGGAGGTCAAGGCTGTGGTGAGCTGTAACTATGTTACTGCACCCCAGCCTGGGTGACAAAAAAAATTTTTGTCTCAAAGATAAGAGAGAGAGAGAGAGAGAGAGAGAGAGAGAGAGGCTCTCTTGGCAGGAGGACAGCGAGAGGCAGCGAGATTATCATCCATCAAGATCTTTTTGGCCGGGCTCGGTGGCTCAGCCTGTAATCCCGCGCTTTGGGAGGCCGAGATGAGTGAATTGACTGAGCCCGCGGGTTCGAGACCTGTTTGGGCAACTTGGTGAGACCTCATCTCTACAATAAATAAAAAATTAACCGGGCTTGATAGCGCGCGCCTGTAGTTCCAGCTACTTGGATGACTGAGGCGGAAGGATCGCCGGAGCCCAGCAGGTCGAGGCTGCAGTGGCTGGGAGCGACCACTGCACTCCAGTCTGGGCGACAGTGAGACTCCAACTCAAAAAAAAAAAAAACAGCATCTTTTCAAGCCAGGCACAGTGGCTCATGTCTATAACCCCAATAACCCCAGCACTTTAGGAGGCGGAGGTGAGAGGGTTGTCTGAGCCCACGGGTTCCAGACCAGCCTGGGCAACATGGTGAGACCTCATCTCTACAATAAATAAAAAATATTAGCTAGGTGTGGTGTCTGTAGTTCCAGCTAATTGGAAGGCTAAGGCAGTTGATCCCAGCAGGCTGAGGCTGCGGTGGCCAAGAGCATGCTACTGCACTCCAGCCTGGGTGACAAAGTGAGACTCCGACTCAAAAAAATAAATAAATTAGCCAGACGTGGTAGCACATGCCTGTGTTTCCAGTTACTTGGAAGGCTGAGATAGAAAGATCGCTTGAGCCCAGCAGGTAAAGGCTATGGTGGCTGTGAACATGCCACTGCACTCTAGCTGGGGTGACAGAGTGAGACTCCGACTCAAGAAAAAAAAAATCTAAGTCACACACCATACCATTTACCCATTTAAAGTGCATATGATTTGATGGTTTTTTAGTATCATCACAGCACTGTGCAATGAGCATCACAGTTGGTTTTCGAACATTTCTATCATCTCTGAGGGAAACCCTGTGCTGTTTTGCTTTCACTTCTCTGATTCCCCGCCCCTACCCCTAAGTAACCACTAATCTACTTTCCGTCTCTATATAGAGTTCTCTGTTCTGAACATTTCATATAAATGGAGGCATATAATATCTGTCCTTTTGTGTCTGGCTTCTTTCACACAGCATCATGTTTTCAAAGTTTATCCATGCTGTTGCCTGTATCAGAACTTCATTCCTTTTTATGGTCAAGTAATCTCCCATTGCATGGAGTGCCAGGTTTTGTTTTGTTTTTTTCCTTTGGCTCCAATGATCTTCCGCAGCTCTTCAGATTGGGGTTCTTTTCTCATGCCCAGGAGGAATGAGGGAAACGGATGGGACGGCCAGAAAGTGACAAAGTAGGATTTATTGAGAGGACAGAAAAGCTCCCACGGTGGGAGGGGGGCACAAGGGGATTGCCCGAGTGTCAGGTTTTAATTCTGCTTTCTATTCTACTATTCTGTTTCCCAGTGACGTTTAAGTACCTCTTGTATATAGATTCGGTGCTAAATGAATGTTTGTTGACAGACTGAAACCTCAAATTAATCAGACTGCTTTGCTGGGGGAGAGGGAGAGGCATCTCATCTTTCTCCCTCTTTTTCCTGTCTTTCCCTGTTTTCTTGTTCTCCATTTCCTCCTCCTTGTGTCTGGCTTCTTTCACTCAGCATCATATTTTCAAAGTTTATCCAAGCTGTTGCCTGTATCAGAACTTTATCACTTTTTATGGCAAGTAATCTCCCATTGCATGGAGTGAGGCATGCTTGAAAAACACCTGTGGAAGATGGCTGGCTCCAGCACTTCCATGCCAGCGTGTCCATACTCATCGTGAGGCGGCCCCCCACGAACAGGTGGCCCCCCATGAACAGGTGGGCCCACGTTCCCCAGGGCCTGTGGGAAATGGGGCTGTCACTGTGCTTTGATCTCCGGCACCTCCCTCCCTGCCTGGTGGTCCTGAGTGGGCCGGGAAGAGAGGCCCACTCTCTGCTGTAATTGGAGGAGGCCCTCAGAGGGTGGAGCCAAGCCCAGAGTGCCATCTCCCCTGTGTCTTCAGAGCAAGGTATCAGGGAGATAGATTCATAGTTCTTAAGCAGTGCTTTTTAAAAATCTTACTTTACTACCTTTTCAGCTTCTACTATAATGAATTCTCATGTATCCAGCCCTGAACCCAGGGTGGTGTCACATGCCTGTGGTCCTAGCTACTCAGGAGGCTGAGGCAGGAAGATCGCTTGAGTCCAGGGTCTCTTCTCTAAAAAAAGAAACAAGCAAACAACAAAAAGACCCTTCATCACCTAGCAGCAAATGTCAACCATTTTGCCAAGTTTTATTTATACTGCCCTCCCCTGCCCCCAACACACACACCCCCACCCCACTGAGTATCTTTTTTTTTTTTTAACTTGGATTTTTTGTTTTTGAGTCAAAGTCTCACTCTGTTGCCCAGGCTGGAGTGCAGTGGCCACGCTCACTGCCACCACAGCCTCAACCTACCGGGCTCAGGCAATCCTTCCACCTCAGCCTTCCAAGTAGCTGGAACTGCAGACATGTACCACCATGCCCAGCTAATTTTTAAAAATTTATTGTAGAGATGAGGTCTCAACAAGTTGCTCAGACTGGTCTCGAACCTGTGGGCTCAGGCAGTCCTCTCACCTTGGCTTCCCGAAGTGCTGGGATTATAGGTGTGAACCTGTATCTTAAAGCTGAGTATCTTAAAGCAAATCCTGGACATCATTTCCTCTTACCTTTATACACTTTAGTAGGCATCTCTAACTCATAAGAAGGGTTTGATTTTTGCCTTTTTTTTTTTTTTTTTTTTTTTTT
>NW_007249851.1:121309-154900 GCF_000164805.1 Carlito syrichta
GCCTCCCAAAGGCGCGGGATTACAGGCTGAGCCACCGAGCCCGGCTGCCTTTTTTTTTAAGTTGGTGTCTCACTCTGTTGCTCAGGCTGGAGTGTGGTGATCACAGCTCACCACAGCCTCAACCTGCTGGGCTCAAGTAATCTGGCCTCAGCCTTCCAAGCAGCTGGAACCACAGGCTAATTTTTTAGCACACCACCACACCCTACTAATTTTTTAAATTTACTGTAGAGATAAGGTCTACAGTTTCCCAGGCTGGTCTCAAACCCTGGCTCAGGCAATCTTCTCGCCTCCGCCTCCCAAAGCTCTGGGATTATAAGTGTGAGCCACCACGCCCGGCCTGTTTTTTGCCTTCTTGTTTCTGTTTAACGGAAGCGCATGATCAACCACACTCAACAGAATTGCCACGATCAGTTAATACTCAGTCTGTGTCTAGTGTTCCCTGATACTCTCAGAATGCATTTTCTTTTTCTTTTCCTTTTTTTTTTTGAGTTGAAGTCTCAGTCTGTCACTCAGGCTGTAGGGCAGTGGCATGCTCCCGGCCACCGCAGCCTCGACCCGCTGGGCTCTGACGATCCTTCCGCCTCAGCCTTCCAAGTAGCTGGAACTACAGGTGCGCGCCACCATGCCCGGCTAATTTTTTTTATTTATTGTAGAAATGAGGGCTCACCAAGTTACCAGGGCAGGTCTCGAACCTGTAGACTCAGGCAATCCTCTCACCTCGGCCTCTCAAAGTCCTGGGATTATAGGCGTGTGACACCGCACCCGGCCTCAGAATACATTTTCTAGTTGGTTGCTCAAATTAGGATCCACACCAAGCCCATGCTTTGCATTTGGTTGTTGGGTCTCCTGTCTTTTGACTGTTTGACAGTTGCCTTTTTTATGACATGAGTGTATTGAAGGAACTGGGCCATCTGTGCCGCAGAATTCCCCATTTTCTGGACTTGGGCAATGGCGTCGTCTCACTTCTTCTGTCCCCTGTATTTCCTTATAAACCAGTAGTCAGGTTTGAGGCGTGACTGGGCCAGGCTCCGTTTGGGCGGGAACATTCCCAGTGCTGCTTTGTGCATTGTACTGCAGCACACAGGAAGGGACATGAGGTCTTTAGCCAGTTTATAACCATTCCTTTAAAGTTTTCCCTGTTTTCAGGATGAACAGAGTCTTGGGGTGACCAGTAGAGCATGAGGGAGCTCAGAGGTCTTGGCCCCAGGAACTGCCAGCCAGAAGGGCCTAGCCTAGGGTCCTCGGTCTGTGGGAGAGACTAACACAAAATTTCTCACTTCCCCATTCTTCCAGGGAGCCCACAGGCTACCAGCATGTGTTGCTCTTCCTGACAATTTGTAGACATCTCCAGAAGATTCGACCTTGGCTAGGTGGTCTGTCTCCTCCCTCAGACTGGGGCTCCCTGAGGACAGGCCTCTGTTTCCTACTCAGACTGGAGATCCCTGAGACCAGGTCTGTGTCTCCCTCCTCAGACTGGGGCTCCCTCAGGACAGGGCTGTGTCTCCCCCTCAGACTAGAGCTCCCTGAAGACAGGGCTCTATCTCCCTCCTCAGACTGGGGCTCCCTGAGGACAGGGCCGTGTCTCTTCCCGCAGACTGGGGCTCCCTGCTGACAGGCCTGTTTCCCTCCTCAGACTGGGACTCCCTGAGGACAGGGCTGTGTTTCCCCCCTCAGACTGGGACTCCCTGAGGACAGGGCTGTGTTTCCCCCCTCAGACTGGGGCTCCCTGCAGACAGACCTGTGTCTCCCCCTCAGACTGGGGCTCCCTGCAGACAGACCTGTGTCTCCCCCTCAGACTGGGACTCCCTGAGGACAGGGCTATGTTTCCCCCCTCAGACTGGGGCTCCCTGAGGACAGGGCTATGTTTCCCCCCTCAGACTGGGACTCCCTGAGGACAGGACTATGTTTCCCCCCTCAGACTGAGACTCCCTGAGGACAGAACTGTGTCTCCTCCCTCAGACTGGGGCTCCTTGAGGACAGGGCTGTGTCTCCCCCCTCAGACTGGGGCTCCCTAAGGACAGGGCCGTGTCTTCCCCCTCAGACTGGGGCTCCCTGAGGACAGAACTGTGTCTCCTCCCTCAGACTGGGGCTCCCTGAGGGCAGGGCTGTGTCTCCCCCCTCAGACCGGTGCTCCCTGAGGACAAAACTGTCTCCCTTCTCAGTCTGGGGCTCCCTGAAGACAGGTCTATGTCTCCTCCTGTCTCTCTCACCACCTACCTGATGTCCCTACCACCTTACATCCCGTGACTATTTGTCTTAATTTATTTGAGCTGTGATAACAGAATACCTGTGACTGGATAATTTATGAAGAAAAGAGATTTAGTAACTAACCCACTCCCTTGATAACTAACCCACTCCCTCAGTAACTAACCCACTCCTCAGTAACTAACCCATTCCCTTGGTAACGAATTTACTCCCTCAATAACTAACTCACTCCCTCAATAACTAACCCACCCCCTCCATAACTAACCCACTCCCTTAGTAACTAACCCACTCCCTTGATAACTAACCTACCTCCTCAGTAACTAACCCACTCCCTTGGTAACTAACTCACTCCTCAGTAACTAACCCATTCCCTTGGTAACTAATTCACTCCCTCAATAACCAACCCACACCCTCAGTAACTAGCTCACTCCCTCAATAAGTAACCCTCTCCCTCAGTAACCAACCCACTCTCTCCATAACCCTTCCCTTAGTAATTAACTTACTCTCTCAATAACTAACCCACTCCTTTGGTAACTAATCCATTCCCTCAATAACTAACCCACTCCCTCAGTAACTAACGTCCTCTCAGCAACTAACCCACTCCCCCATGATAATGTCATTAATCCCCTCATGAGGGTAGAGCCCTCATAGGCCAATCGCCTCTTAAAGGTCCCCCCTTTACCACGGTTGCCTTGGAGATGAAGTTTCCAACACATGAACTTTGGGGGACACATTCAGACCGCAGCACTACTCAAAAAGAAATCCTGAAAGAAATGCTAAGCACTTGCTGTATACCAGGTGCACGATGTGTGTTATCCCACTTAATCTCCACCACACCCTTGCCAGGTGTTTAAATGGTCATTTCTCAGATGAGAAAACGGAGGCTCAGGAGGTCAAGCCAGTCGCGAAGTTTCCAAAGGTGCCACTCAGCTATCCCGGTGGGGGCAGAGGCACTGTCAGTGACACTCCTGCCATCTCCCTCAACCCCCATCATGTCCCTGTGGCTTTCCATAGGGATCTGATTCACCTGCTAAATGCTGTTGATTTTTCCAGGAAAACTCTGACATGATGACTTTGCCAGGCTTGGCTGTAGGAGAGTGGCCTAGAACATAGGCCTTATCTTAATCAAGACCCTTTCAAGCCCTGGTAACCCACCCACCCCACTCCCAACCTGCCCAGCAGAGTGAAATTTGTAGCCTGGGAAATATGCTGATATAAATAACCAGCTCACAGCTTAAGGAGCTCTCCTCTGCCTGGCTTTGTCTTAAGAGAGAGGAACCTTAATCTGCGGTTGGAATGAGGGCAAGCACAGAGTAAACAAGATGCTGTTTGGGAGGGGGAGGACAATTCCAGAGGTGTGAGACCCCAGGGCATCCCAGGCTGGGGCCCAGGCAAGTCCCAACCTCCACCGAGCTTGACCTGGCTCCTCCAGGCTGACTAAGATCCTGCCCTGAAGACATTCCTAGTCTGAGGGGGGAGACACAGCCCTGTCCTCAGGGAGCCCCAGTCAGAGGGGGAGATACAATCCTGTCCTCAGGGAACCCCAGTCTGAAGGGGAAGACATGGCCCTGACTTAGGGAGACCCATTCTGAGGGGAGAGACACAGCCCTGTCCTCAGGGAGCTTCAGTCTGAGGGAGGAAACTCAGCCCTGTCCTCAGGGAGCTCCAGTCTGAGGGGCGGGAGCATCCTGTCCTCAGGGGGCCCCCGGTCAGAGGGGGCAGACACAATCCTGTTCTCAAGGAGCCCCAGTCCGAAGGGCGAGACACAGCCCTGTCCTCAGGGAGCCCCAGTCTGAGGTGGGAGACACAGCCCTGACTTCAGGGATTTCCATTCTGAGGGGGGAGAAACAGCCATCTCCTCAGAGAGCCCCAGTCTGAGGGAAGAGACACAGCCCTGTCCTCAGGGAGCCCCAGTCTGAGGGGAGAGAGACAGCCCTGGTCCTGTGTAGCTCAGGAGGGTGTTAAGTGTCTGCTAGGGCTCAGGGAGGAGGGGTGGGGAGACGGGGATTGTCCACAAGGCCAGCCTGCAGATTGAGGGCAGCCCAGAGCCTCTGCTGGCCTCAGCCCACACAACTTCATGCCTGGCCCTCATATCAGAGACCCCTCAGAGTGTATGTGACTGGTGTTCAGGCTTTACCCAGCTTGGGGCTGCCTGGTGGGTGCATAAGGATGGGTGACAGGGCTAGGAAAGGGCTCCGGGGAGAGGGAAGTGGGAAGGACACTCATGCTTTTCCAGGAAGTTTAACTAGAAAAGCCAACAGTCACAAGGGACAAGAGTGGCAGGGAAACTTTGATGGGCCAGGTGGGCAACTGCCATGGGCTAGTCCCCGACTTCTGGTGTGGCTTTGGGTGAGGCCCAGCCCTGCTCTGGTCCACTTCCTCCTCTGTTGGACATTCTGATGGGCTTCAAGGTCCTGTCCAGATGGCTCTAGCTGCGGGGGAGCCAACATTTTCTGAGGCCTTCAGAGCATCAAGATGTGTTACTCGAGCTGGGCGCGGTGGCTCACGCCTGTAATCCCACACTTTGGGAGCCGAAGGTGAAAGGATTGCCCGAGCCCAGTGGTTCGAGACTAGCCTAGGCAACATGGTGAGACCTCATCTCTACAATAAATGAAAAACTTAGCCAGGCGAGGTGGCACGCGCCTGTAGTTCCAGCTCCTTGGAAGGCTGAGGCGGAAGGCTCGCCGGAGCCCAGCAGATGGAGGCTGCAGTGGCCGTGAGTGTGCCACTGCTCTCCAGTGTGGGTGACGGAGTGAGACTCAGACTCAAAAAAAAAGTGTTACTTGAATCAGCTCATGTACACCTCCCCACACCCTTGAGGGCGAACGTGATCACTCCCACTTCACACAGGCCGAGAAGTGAAGCACTGGGATTCACAAGCCGCAGATTTGGGACTCAATGGTGTGCTCTCGACCACACCCACCCTGCCCCCAGGGACACTGGGAATGGCTCACAGGGGATGGGATCTTGTGCTGAGGGGAGGGCTCGAGGGACAGCCTGCAGGTCAGACATAGGGACAGGCCGCCTTGGAATTTGGAGACCCTCAGCCTTGAGGAGGGCGATCCTGGGGGTGGGAGGGAGCAAGGTAGACTCAGTTGTGACCAGGCTGCTGGCCCCTCCAACAGGGGCCCCGAGCCAAAGCCCCCCCAACACTCCTCCCACCCCGGTCCCACCTAGGTCACCCACGACTGGGTGCCCAGCTCAGGGCTGGGAGGGAGCCCTGAGCAGGACGGTTTCTCATTCCCTACACACGTGGCTCGGGGAACCTGAGTGGGAGCGGCGTCTGCCAACAGATGCTTCCCAGTGCCTGTCTTGGGCAGGCAGGGACTCCATGCCTGCTGTGGGGTCTCCCACAGGGTCCTGCCCTCAGGAGCTGCCTCAGTTTTTGCCAGAGCTGGTAGAGTCTGTACCACCAGCGACTGCTCCCTGGGACAGGATAGCACTTGGTCAGTACTCAGAGCGCTGCACCCGATGGCTCTCGCTCTGCCACCCGCCTGGTGACGCAGACTTCGCCCACGAGCTCACAGTTCTTGGGCACCTATCATGTTTTTACCTGAGTCATTTCATACAATCCCCTTGCCAGCTCCATCTTACGTGTAAGGAAGCAGAGGCAGGGAGAGGTTAAGGAACTTGTCCAGAGGGCTGAAGCCAGGAGCAAAACCTAGCTATTTAGAAGGATGAAGTGGAAGGATCCTGAGTCCAGCAGATCAAGGCTGCGGTGGCCATGAGTGTGCCACTGCACTCCAGCCTGGGCGACAGAGTAAGACTCAGACTCAAAAAAAAAAAAAAAAAGTATGACTTGAATCATTTTATGTACATCTCCCCATACCCTTGAGGGCGAATGTGATCACTCAGGCTCTTGCCACCTGCCAGTGCTGCCCGCGCCACCCAGGGCCATTTGTGCTCTGGGCAGTGGGTCCTGCCCATGAACTAGACGACAGGGCTTGTGGAAATATGGTTGTTATCACCCGGGCCACCATGTGCCACTCTCTAACGTCTTCATCATAAGGAACGGAAGTCAACACGGTTCACGGAAAAGGAACCCCCGAGTGACTTTTCAGCACACCAAAAGATGCTCAACTTCACTTGTCATGAGAAAAATAGAAATTAAAACAACCCAAGATACTATTTTTCATGGTGTCCAGTTGGCAGCCATCAGAAGTCTGATCTGTGTGGGTGTGCCTCTGTGGGGGGCAGGCTCCCCCAAGCATGGCTGGGTGGGGTGTCACTGTGCAGTCCCCCAGGAGAGAAATATGGCAGGGATCTGGCAAGATGGCCCTTTGATGCAGGGGTCCTGCTTCTAGGAAATTGCCTTCTAGGTATATTCATAATATGCAAAATGATCGATCAATGTCCATGTTTGTATTAACAGGAGACTGGGAAAAACCCAAACACTCATTAGTAGGAAACTGGCTGGTTCCCCACAGGCCATTCACACAATTAACCACTTGGCTTAATGTTACCATCTTGATTGTTGCCAACCTGATACATGAAAAATAGTATCTCGGGGTTGTTTTAATTTACATTTCTCTCATTACAAATTTTTATCATTTCTCTCATTATGAATATTATGTAGCTCATTTTTTTTAAAAGAAAAAATTCAGTATAGAGTCCATTGACAGATACAAAAAGGTCTCCGAGATATTGCTAAGAAAAGAAAGAAGTGATCAAGACAGTTTGTGTATAATGTTGCCATTTGGGCTTTTAAAAAAACAGGAAAAAATTAAAGAGATTTTATTTAGAAGACAAACATGGATAGCTTTCCCCTCTAAGGTCTAATTACTATTTCAATGACCATCACTGAAAGCAAGTGTCTATTGTAAATAACTACGTAATTTCCATTCTTGTGTTCTAATGCTATTATGTAATGCACTGTTCATGTGCAACTTTTTAACTCAAGATGGTCTTTTCTTTTTTAATTAAGTTAATTTTTTTTTTTTTAGAGATGGGTCTTGCTATATTGCCCAGGCTGGTCTTAAACTCTTGGCCTCAAGCAAACCTTCCGCCTTGGCCTCTCAAAGTATCGGGATTACTGATGTGAGCCACTGCGCCTGGCCCAAGTGCACAAGTCTTACCTGTGCAGTTAGATGAATTTTGACACATAAAGACACCTGGGTGACCACACCCAGGTCAGGTAGAGCACATCCAGCCTGCTTGAGGGGAATGGGGGACTTTTCATTGTAAAGACCCCTTTTGAATTCTGAACCCATGTGAATGGATGGTGTGCTCTAAACAGAGACACAAATACAGAAATACACGGGTTATGCTGGGGGCCCAGCCTGTCAGCCTGGAGAGCCAGCCATGCAGCTATATCACCCCTCAGGGGAGTCAGGGGTTCACCTCCCGCTGGGGCAGAGATCCCTGAGGGCAAGAACTGTGCCCGCCTCGAGTCTCCGTCTCCTGCCTCTGCACAAGCGCTGGGCAACAGTGGGCCTTCTGGAACTTCTGGCTGGAGGAGGCCTTGGTCACCAGTGACCTGTAAGGGGGAGATGAGATTGGTGAGGGAGGTGGGGGCAAGTCTGACTGTCACGAGTGGCAGCCAGACCCTTGTCCATGGCCCCTGCCCATCCTGCTGCTTGTCCTACTAGCCTGGCCTGATTCCAAGAAATTGTCACAGGCTGGGGCCTGGCAGCGCACAGAGTGGTTGGGCGAACTTTTCTGTCACCTGTTTACTCACCCCTTGGTTATCACCACCTGCCTCAACCCCCTAGAACATGAACTCGAGGAAGGCAGGGCATTTATTCATCGCATCTTCAGCACCTAGAACAGCACCTGGCACGCAGTAGCTGCACAGGCGAGTGTTTATTGAGGGAGCAGGTGAATGAATGAATGAGCATTCTGGATTTTCAGAGGCAGGGGATGGGGAGCGCTGGTGCCAGGTGGGAAGCCTGTCTCCAGCTGAGCCGTCTGTTTCTCCTCCAGTCGCATCAAGAGCAACGTGGATGGGCGGTACCTGGTGGACGGCGTCCCCTTCAGCTGCTGCAACCCCAGCTCACCGAGGCCCTGCATCCAGTACCAGATCACCAACAACTCAGCACATTACAGCTACGACCACCAGACGGAGGAGCTCAACCTGTGGGTGCGCGGCTGCAGGGTCGCCCTACTGAGCTACTACGGCAGTCTCATGAACTCCATGGGTGCCGTCACGCTCCTCGTGTGGCTCTTGGAGGTAGGCCCTGGGCCAGCAGGGGGTGGGGAGCAGGGGGCACCTGCCCCGTGTGGGTTGGATGGGAGTGGAGCCAGGCCTGGAGGGCATGCCTCCCTCCTCGGGAATGTCCGGCTGCTGGTCAGATCAGCATGGACCTCCACTTTTTCTTTTTTCTTTTCTTTCTTTTTTTTTTTCTTTCTTTCTCTCTTTCTCCTTTCTTTCTTTTTTTCTTTCCTTCCTCCCTCCTTTTCTTCCTTTCTTTTAATTTTTGTAGAGCTGAGGCCTTGCTATGCTGTCTAGGCTGGTCTTGAACTTCTGGGCTCAAGCAGTCCTCCCACCTTGGCCTCCAAAGTGCTGGGATTACAGGTGTGAGCCACCACAATCCAGCCCCGTCTCCACTTTTTTTTGACTCATTTCTTTCCCATCACTTAAAAAAAAAACTATTGAGGTGAGATTCACAGAACATAAAATTAACCCTTTTAAGGGAACAATTCAATGGCATTTAGTTCATTCACAATGTTGGGCAGCCACATCTATCTGGTTCCATTCCCAAAGAAAACTTCATACCCATTAAGCAGTCCCCTTCACCCCGACTCCCTGCCCCAGGACCCAGCACCCACTAATCTGTTTTCTGTCTCCATGGATTTCTCTATCTTGGACATTGCATATAAATGGGCCCACACAACATGTAGCCTTTTCCATGTTGGTGTCTCTCACTGAGCATGTCTTGGAGCCCCACTTTTTGATTCAGGTATTAGGAAGCTTTTGAGCCTCTGTGATACAGGGTAGCAACACTCAGCCTTGGAACCCATTGGGAGTTAACAAGTGTAATACGCATGTTGGGGTGCTCAGGAAATGGAAACGGTTTGGATTTGTGCTTGAGATACTGGTCACCATCAACCTGTTCGTCATTATTTGTGGGTTTATCTGATCTCATCTGTGATGGCTACTTCCTCTCTGCTGCTCTTGGGCTTGGAATGCAAGCAAGTCCCCAGTGAATGTGTTGAATTCACTTGTCATTTGAAGCGTTCTTTCTCCTTCCCTCCCTCCCTCCTTTTTTCTTTTTTTTGAGTCAAAATCTCACGCAGTCACTCAGGCTGCATTGCAGTGGCACAATCACAGCTCACCGCAGCCTCGAACTCCTGGGCTCAGGTGATCCTTCTACTTCAGCCTTCTGAGTAGCTGGAACTATAGGCACGCTCCACAATGCCCAGCTGATTTTGTAATTTTTTTTTTTTTTGTAGAGACGAGGTCTCACTATGTTGCCCAGGATGGTACTGAACTCCTAGCTTTAAACAATCCTTCTGCCTTAGTCTCCCAAAGTGCTGGGATAACAGGCATGGGCATCTGGTGAGATATTTCCTAACCAACTATCATGTGCTGGGTGCTGCTCTATGTACTGAATGAGAGCCCGTTAGTGGGTGGTAGAATGAGTTGGCACAGAGGGTGACTTCATGCTTGGAGCTATCTGACAGCAGAAAGTCCGGTCTCCAAAATCCAAACATACAAAGCCAGGAACATTTGATGGGGATGCTTTTTCCCAAGGGTTCCTTTAAGTGAGTCATTCTCCTAGTGCCATGCATTCACCCCTTGCATCATGCCTGTGGTTGATAGACACTTCTAACTCACCACGTGAAACTGGAGGGTTACTGTATGTCCAGAAGTCTTCTTTTAATGTGGAGGCAAGCACAGACCATTCTTGACCACTGATGGGTCACCAGCTCCTTGAGGCAGAGGCTTGGGAATGGGTAGGTAGGTTGGGAAGAGACCCTCACTGCCAGAAGCTCAGATGGCTACATCCCCTGGAAACCCATGAGGAGAAGACTGAAAGATAACAGAAGTCAGTGGGAAAATGGGGTTTCTCTGGTTGCCTCAGTTTACTCACCTTTACAGGAATCTAGTGACTGCATAAGACAAGGGCCAGCTCTCAGGTGAGAAGTAATTTGGCACAAGAAAAAAACAAAACAAAAAAAACATGGACCAGCTCCCTGGGAAGAGGGAGTCCAAATGCCCCTAACTTTTTGTTGTTGTGGTGTCACTCTGTCGCCCAGGCTGGAGTGCAGTGGCCTGCTCACAGCCACCCCAGCATCAACCGGCTGGGCTCCGGTGATTCTTCCACCTCAACCTTCCAAGTAGCTGGAACTATAGGTGCACACTACCACACCCGTTTTAGTGTTTTTTTAAATTTATCGTAGAGACAAGATCTCGCCATTTGCCAGGGCTGGTCTTGAACTCACGGTCTCAGGCAATTCACTCGCCTCGGCCTCCCAAATTACTGGGATTGCAGGCTGACTTACCAAGCCTGGCCGCCCCTGACTTTTACTTGGGGCCTTTAACGGGCAGAGGTCAGATGGGCATAAAGGTGACTGAGCCAGATGCTAGGAGTCTGACCTTGGTCTTGCCTTTCTGGACTTCACGATCCAGTTAGGAGAGGACATCGAACTTAGCCAAAGGGAGGAACCTGATGAAGTGCAAAACTCTAAGTGCAGTGGGTCTCCTACAGGAAAGCAGGAGGGGATTGCATTCACGCCAAGAGAGCTTCCTGGAAAAGGTGACCTTTTCCTCTGCGAAAATGCTCATTGAACTTCCCACTGACAATAACACTAACACAAATCTAAAACTCGATTGGTTTTTATGAGCATCTACTATCATAACTGTAAGATTTTTGCATGAAGCATTCATTCGACAGAGATTTACTGAGGCCCTCCCCCTACCTGGTGCCATTCTAGGTGCTGGGATCCTGAGTGAACCAGATGGATGAGGGCCTGACCCCAGGGGGCAGTCCCATCCTCTCAGAGTTTGCTCTGCCATACAGAGAGAGGTACAAGAGCGTAAACCAGGAATTTGTGTAGAAACAGTGGCTGACGGGATATGCCACCAAAAAGTGAAAACAATGCCCACCAAACTGACCAACAATCAGCTACAGCTTCTTTCTGTTTGTCCACACCGTGCACCAGGTACTGTGTGCTCTGCACCCCTGGAAGCGTCACAGCACGCCCACGAGGCAGACGCCAGTCCATCTAAGCATCTGCAAACCCAATGAATAAAGCGAGGTTTCCTCATCTGTCACGCGGCTGGTGAAGTGCCAGCGCTGGGCTTTGAATCGGGCCTTTTGCCACCAAGTTCCACCACCGAGTGCTAGTGAGTGCTAGTGAGCAGATCCAAAGGACCCACTCCCAGCATCTACTCACCACACGCATCAAAATAATGGACATGTAGGGAAACCACATGTCAGGGTTTGCAGAAAAGGAGGTGACTTTGAGATTCCATCCCACGGAGTGAGTCACTGAACACCCAAGATGTGTCAAGTAATGTGCCAGAAATGGGGTGTGGAGGGTCTGAGGTGAGGGGACCCAGGACGAGTGCACCCAGGATGGGGGGCCTGAGAGGAAGGGGGTGAGCAGCGTGGGGCTCACCGAGGGCAGATGCGGAATTAACAGGCCAGTATGAAGAGGAACGATGTTCTAGAACAGAGAAGGGTAGAAAGTGTGAGGCGTGGACAAATCCAGAGAAGCCCAGGTGATTGAAAAGGGAGGACCAGGGCCAACAGGAGGCTGGAGCACTGAGGCTGGGGTGGGGTGAGGCGGGCTGGGTCATCACCAACCCAGAGTTGACAGTGCCCGCTTTGATTTAAGGGCCCCAGCGGGGAACAGGCCAGGGACTCCCCCAGCCTCCTGAGAGCCAACTCCCGGCCACTTCTCCCAGGTCTCCTCTCAATGTCCTCTCCCTCCCACAGGTGGCCATCACGGTGGGGCTGCGCTACCTGCACACGGCGCTGGACGGCGTGCCCAACCCCGAGGAGCCCGAGTGCGAGAGCGAGGGCTGGCTTCTGGAGAAGAGCGTGCCCGAGACCTGGAAGGCCTTTCTGGAGAACCTGAAGAAGCTGGGCAAGGGCAACCAGGTGGACGCCGAGGCCGCAGACGCCGGCCAGGCCCCGGAGGCTGGCTGAGGGCCCCGGGGCCTCTCCCCTCCCGAACACTGGGAAGTAGTGTACTCCAGGAAATGCAGACACCCCCCTCGCCCAACTCCGCGAGTCCAAATCTCCCAAGGAGGGCGCCACATCACAGACTCTTCTTGACAGTGGAATTTTTAAGTTTAGGGTCCCTAAAAGCATTTGACAGACATTTGTTGAATGACTGACCCAGAATGTGAATGAATGAGCCCCCGCAGGCCCACTGCCCTCGGACATGCCCTCCCGGTGACTCAGGACCTCTCAGCAGTGACTAGCCCAGGACCTTCCTTCTCACACAATTCAACCCACCCTACAGCTGCTGGCTGCCCCCCTTTGAGCGTTTGCCGGTTACAAGCTCCACGTTGCTTCATTCTGTATCCAAGGTGTCACTTGGTGAATAAGCGCAGGAGTCTGAAAAACGGATGGCCGTTGTCTTTTTTTTTTAATGCCAAGATGGACAGGTTGGCCATTTTGTTTGTTCCAGGCCAGAAAGTGGGGGAAAGTTAACACGACTTTTCTAAAAGTAATGGACTCTTACAGCACTGAGGACTCTAATCAGGAATTCTATCATCATGGGGAAGCGATTTTTAAGGCAGATGACTCCCTCACCCAGACGACGGTGAAAGGCTCTTTAGTGTCCCTTTCACATGCCCTCAGTCCCTTAGTCTGGAGTGAACCGTGGGTTGAGGTCAGGTTGTTGGCATGTCTCAGCACCACCCCACCCACCCCTAAGGTGCCGGGTGGTCTCCTGTGACTTGTCCTTGGAAGCACTGGGTGAGACTGCTGCCCTGCTGTGGAGGAGAAGCAGCAGTCAGACAAGAGTCCACCTGCTGGAGAGGTTTCACCTCTTGGTGGGTCCAGCGACACCAGGGGGCCATCACGGTCCCCACGGACAACACTCATTGTCAATGGTGGAGGGCAAGGAGTCCTCAGGGAGCTTCTTCCTGTTTCTTTCTCCAGATATCCCATCTGCAGAGCATTATTTCTGGAATGCTTCTGCATCAAAGAAGATTTTCTGAGGTAGCCCATCTTCCTGAGCTAGCAACTGTAAGAGACGTTTTCACTTCCTTTAGGAAAGAGAGGAAGGAAGCTTTCAGGGTAAGGAGAGAATGATTTCATTGACATCCCAGGCCCCTGGTGACCAGACCAAGGCAGGGTCCAGCATAATCCTGGTAGTTGGATGGACATTCAAGAGAGCATATTCCTACTTGGCAGGAGACCAAAGCTGTAAGGCAGGCAGGACAGCCCATAACTTACCTCTGCTTCTGACTTAGCAACGGTGTTTGGGAACGGTGTTTGGGAACTTTGGCCTAGGTTTGGGTTCTTGACTGTCCTAAGAGAAATGTCAGTGCAGAGAAAAGATGACTTCTGGTACTGCCAAAGGTATGTTCTGGGGCTCTCATTCTCCCAAGCAGATGACCAGATCAAAGATGTTTGGGCCGGGCGCGCTGGCTCACGCCTGTAATCCTAGCACTCTGGGAGGCCGAGTTGGGAGGACAGCTCGAGCCTAGGTGTTTGAGACTAGTCTGGGCAACATAGCAAGACCTCATCTCTACTAAAAATAAAAATAAGCCAGGTGTGGCGGTGCCTGCCTGTAGTCCCAGCCCCCTTGAAAGGCTGAGGCAGAAGGATCACCTGAGCCCAGGAGTTAGAGGCTGCTGTGAGCTGTGACTGCCACTGCACTCCAGCTTGGGCGAGAGCGAGACCTTGACTCAAACCAAAAAAAAAAAAAAAGACGTTTGGACCCCCTGTCAGTCTTTGGTCCTGGGTTTAATTAGACGTCTGAGCCTCATTAAGGCCAAGGAATGATCCACATCACTAATGCTGAATCCGTCATCTCTGGTGAGGATCCCTAAGTGCTCCCGTTCTCTCAGGAGTGCTGAGAACCACCGTGAAAGTGCTGTTCTAGGCCCGCCTGTGTAACTATGTTGTTAACAGTTGTACAATAGACATTAAAAAGTACCTGGTATGAAAATCACTTTTGTTAAATGACTGTCTTAGCCCATTCAACGACTACGTATCACAGGATCCCCTACGTTGGCTAGCTAGCCTTTGCTAAAGAAACTGAGCCTAAAGGGAAGCTCTGGTCCTGATCACTGTTATCACCACGGCATGAGTATCACGTTTCTCCCTCTTGCTCTCTCTCATCCACAAAGGCAGTGACTATGAGGCGATCCAAACCATCTCAACGTTTGTTAGTTTCAATCAGAGCTGAACTTAGCATGTGGAATTTTAATTCAGTGATTAAGCAAAAATTCCGAGCCCTTTTTTTGCCCCTTCTACTCTGGCCAAAGCGATTTCCCCAAAACAGGGCAATATGAGTCTCCACAGGGCCAGGTTTAGGGCAAACAGGAGCAACCTGAGAATTTAAGATCTGTCGAGAGGACCAAAGGTGAACCGACCCTACAATCAATCTCGACAGTTAGTTCAGAGCAGACTCAGGGCTAATTGCATGTTAACAGGTCTTCTCAAGTTGCTGGAGAAAGCTGACCCATTCCTTCTGGTCACCTCCTAATGCCCAGGAAGACGCTGGTACTAGGTTCTTCCGTGTGTCTAACTTCAGTCTTTCCTAGGGCTAGTGTAAATTCATGTTTAAAGTTCTGCTGGCCTAGCTCTGGGGTGGGGTAAGAGGTAAAGCCTTTGAACTTTTATTCTGAAAACACAAATTTGGCAATGGCTAGTTCTTCTGAATATGCAGGAAGCTGTGTGTCCTAGAATTTGTGGTCTGAGTTCAGGAACTCACAGTCTCTTTACAACATGCTTCAAGCCCAGGACTGAGCTGCCGGCAAATAAACCCCGAGTAACCTCAATATGGGTTAATAAGATTAGGTGCTGGCCCTGCCTGCCCTCTTCCTGCCTCGCCCGGGCACCAGTTGTGCAGGGCCAGCAGGTTTGCAGCTTAGCCAGGGGCAGTGGTGGAGCTGGACCCACACAGGGCCGCTTGCCCACGACTGGATGAAAAGACCGCTTCCCAAGACGTGTGGGGACCAGCAGCACCGGGTTGGTGCACTGTGAAAGTCCAGGGAAGAGAGGGGCTACCGTCCCAGTTCTCAATGGACGTGAGATTGGCCGGAAGGGGGGCAACTACGTCCTTAACCCCTGATGGCATTCTATCTGTCCACCAAACAGAGAATGAGTGTGAACAGTAAAGGTGGAGGCTAGAGAATGCTGTGCCCCACAGATGGTGAAAGGGATAGCTCCTAGCTACTTACCCAAGGGAAATGGAAACTTAGGTTCACACAAAAACCTGTACATGAATGTTTTTAACCAAGATAATCACCAAAACCCACCCCAACGCCCTTCACCTGGTGACTGTGCAGACACCTGCACAGTGGAACTCAGCAACCAAAAGGAACACGGGGTGACTCTCGCATGTATTCTTCTTTAGTGAGGGAAGCCAGACTCAAAATGCTACATATAACAAGATTCCATTTACAGAACATTCTGGAAGAGGGTGGGGGAATAAGTTGACTACAAAGAGGCATGAGGGTACTTTTTGGGGTGATGGAATTCTTCTATGTATTGACTCAGGTGGTTGCTAAACGGCAAGCATTTGTCAAAATGTATAAAGTTGTACACTAAAAAGGGTGATCTTACTGTTGTAAAATATACCTCAATAAATCTGACTTAAAAAAACAAGAGTAGGGGCAAAAAGTGTGTCAGAGGGGGCTTCATGAGTTCTGGGACTGGAAGACAAGACTAGGGAAGGAAGCACACCGGGAGCTGTGTCAATGACCAGGAGGTGGGTCAAACACAAGGCAATCTTGCTGTTTTAAAGTTTGATGGCTTCGAGAGGATTTTGAAAAGCACAGCAGAACTCTCATGGGCAACGACTTCCCTTATGGTAGAGTGTAGCTTCCTTTCTACACGCATCTCTCAAAAGCAGAAAGTGTCTGGGGAGTGTATCAAGAAAAGGAACTGGAGATCGCCAGGGGCGGATGAGCAAGAAGCGTTTAAACTCAAAGACGGGTCTTGGAGCGCCCCGTTTCCCAGTGATTTGAGGTCCAAAATGGCCCAGAAAGGTCATAAGCGGTCACAGCTAATGAATATGAAACTTAATCGGCTGAAATGATAATCATAATTTCTCTGGGAAGGTCAGGATGGTCTGGCTAATGGCCATAATTGGCACTAATATTATAAGCCTCTTAAATTTCAAGCTAATACAGATGTCCCACTTTATTTGTAGCAAGGTGACATGGGGAACACTGCCGTGGCACTGAAGCTTGAGAAACAAAACATAAGATACATGCCAGCAAAAGTCCTGTCAACACCCAAAGCATTTATTTGGATAACTTTAAACTTTTTACATATGATACATTCCAAATTTTACAAGTTGTCCACAGATATTAAAGTTATACCAATGTATTAAACAGATATGATTTTCCCTGATATGGAAAGCTTATGTTATATAAACTTTTCTACAATAAACATAAAACATGCCGAACAAATCATAAAACTAAGGTGATTCATTAGGGAGGGAAGACACTAGCCTCACACCAGAAAATAAAAAGTTGTGTGTGTTGCTATGTCATGTAAATTCGTCTTTTCGCAGACTCCCTGACGCTCTCAGAGAATGGGATCCAGGGATGCCCCTTCCTAACTCCATTCTATGAAGTCAAGTCTGAAAGCTGAAGTATTCTCACGATTTGGGGAAAATGTTTGTAAGCCACTTATAGAGAGATACCTGGTCTTGTCATTTTAAGTTTAAGCTTGGTCAACATACGCAGAAAATCAAAAAGCTAAAGGAACTGGAAGTGAAAAGGCCAAAATAAACATTAAATATGCATTCATAGCCCCACATGGAAGAAAGGCCGGGAAAGGAGGGGAAAGTGAATTCTAATTCGAACCTTCCTCCTGCTGGTCCTCCTCTCAGCTGGGTGAGCCAGTCCCAAGCAGGAGCAGTAATGGCCATCCTCTCAAGTGGAGGAAGTTCTTTCCCACAGTGCCCTGGGGCAGAATGTGGCTTCTGCGTCCCACTTACTCTGGCCTCAGGTCTGGATGTCTGACCTTCTCTAGGTTTACTGTGGAGCATGCACCGCTGAGTGGCAGCTGAGTGGAATGGTGCTTGGAGATGCAATTCAAAGGAAACTGAGAGGGTCATCTGCATGGGTTAAAACATCCAAGAGCCTCTTTTTATTTATTTATTTGTCCCTTAGCCCCACCTTAGAAAGGCTCAAATTTATTTCTCCACTAAATCTGCTGTCACTGCCTGTGTGTATTCATGCTCTCAGCACATGCCTATCAAATAATAGTAGTTGTGTAGTATATAGTAGTTATAAGCTATTTTATAAGCAGCTATTGTTCTGGGAAGGCACCTCTTAGAATAATGTTCAAAAAGAATAAAAAGCCTGGGCACAGACTGTCCCAGGTTATACTAAGTGAGCTAGCAAGTAAGTAGCAATTCATCTATTCCAGAAAATGCTGGGTGGGGGTGGGTTTTCACTTTTTTTTTGCTAGTGTTTGATCTAGTTGCATACAATTTAGCCTTAGAAATAACAGAATATTACTGTCTGAAAAATTAGAATATTCTTTAAGTTTCAAAAAGCCCTTGAAGTGAGTTTTTTTCTCTCAAAGACAAAAGTTTTTGCCAAAAATAGAAAAAATAAAAATCCAACCCTCAACAGCCCCGAAAAACCAACCGGCACGCTAAGAAGCCACCTCCTCCCCATGGGCTTCCCCTGCATGAGTGTCCGCCTAGCCCTCCCACCGTCGATGGAAAGAAAGTAATACTGCCTTCAGAATCGACCACTTCGCTCTTAGAGGTAGGGTTCTGTCAGCAGAGGGAAACATCAGTACAGTCCTAGCTTCGAGTCATTGAGAGGATCATATGACTCCAACAGACCACAGAGACTATGCTTCTTGTGTCTTTTGAACCAGCTTCAGACCTGAAGTTCACTACAAACAGTCAGGTAAAATGGGTCAGACTCCCACAAAGGGGCTGTGATCCAGTCTAGGAAGAGAAGTGCCTTGCTGGACCCTAAAACCCAAGACATTACATTTGAGGGACACAGCAAACAGCAAGAAAATCTGCCGATGGAAGATGAATGACTCTCGCCAGTCCCTGGAGCCAGAAACCATAAAAATAAAACTGGGAAGGAAAGTTTAAATAAAGAATTTATTTCAAAATTCAGCAAAACTTCTTTCCTACTCTCTTGAAAAGCCAACCAGTTACAAACACACGTTTGCGTTTTGGATAGAGAAATCCTTATAGATGCTGCCAGTCAATGCCAACCAGTGTCTGATTTGCTTCCTGTGCATGTCCAATTTCCTCTGTGATACTGTGCTGGTGCCACAGCTTCTGAATCTTCTTAAATCGTTCTTTGCACAAATGTAAAGGATTTCCCCGTCTAGAAAGAAGACACATGTCACTCAGGATGCATTCTGTTTATTTGTCTATTATACCTCAACTCTTCCTGATTTAGGAAAGGTTATAAGCTGTTTCAGATTCTGCGACATTTCTGTCTGGCAAATGACCGTGGCTATTAACAAATACATTAGCTCTGAGGGTTTGAGAGGAGTCAGGGTCTGCTGAAAAGTGGGGGAGAAGTACCCAGGGCACACTGACCACAGTGAGGGTTGAGGGAAGAGGAGGGTCTGGGTTGAGAGGCCAAAACTACCCATTTGTTGTCCATTTTGTTGGTAACATGTAAAAAGGATGGGGACAGAGGAGAGGGTAAAAGAATTACAGGAGTAAAAATGTTCCTCAGAGTGCTTTCAGTCACAAAGTTTCAGTGAAGCAACCAAACTCCCGGTTTAATTTAACCTGAGCCAGGCACACCTGCTCCTGATTCGGAGCACATCAATCCCCTCTCTTTGGCCAGGGCTGCTCCTCTTAGGAGCCCACACTGGGAGCAGTGGGCGGGAGCATCACCAGGTGGCACAAAGTTATAGCCCTGCAGCCCAATGCCTGGGACAGCTCATTTACTCACCTTGCTTGGGCTTTCAGGCCTGCAACACCTGCTATTTTCAAGGCTGGAGAGTCAAATATCTATAGAGGTTACAATTTTTACCTCCTTTGCGTAAAAGAGATGGTCTAAAAGAAGTTCTTAAGTAGTGCTAGAGGAAACTATACTTACAATACACTAGATGGGACCAAAGTAGAAGACACTTAGCCTCAGATACCGTTTGATATATTTTAAATCTCTGTCCCCCAGGTTTATGTAAAAGCTGAGCACATCTCTTAACAATTAAGAACACTGCGTCTCTCCTATGCAATGCCATGCAAGTCAGAGTGGGCCATCCCTATAGGACTCTGATGTTACAAAAGCCATATGGCAATTTGTATGGTTCTTTGGAGTGACAGATGGAATAAAGTTGTACTCTGTCCTGATATTCCTCATGGCATCCTGAAGGCTGAGAAAGAACACTAACTCTGGCAGCAAGAGTACACCCCCTAGGAAAAGATTCCACAGATGACACAGCCACTTCTGCCAGACCCAGCTCCGCTCCGGGTGTTAGCGGGGTCACCTTCAGGCAGGACCACAAGCTTACCGTGTTCACCACATACTGAAGGTTTCTGCAGGGCCAGAGCTAGCCAACCCAGCCGCACAGAATGGGCTCTTACCTGAGTCCTTGGTCAGTCTCCCCATAGTCATCCAGGTAAGGAGGAGAATAAAAACAGCCTTTGGTTTTGCCAGCTAAAAATAGCACCTGACATTCCCGTACTCTGTGGAGAGATCATTCATACATTATACATTAGTAACTGAGGTTTACATTTCTGTATTTAGTTCCAAAAGGAATGAAGTCTTACAGTACTGATATTTTAACACCTATTATGAGGAAATTATTCATTTAAAACACTGTGTACAAACATTACAAGTTAGATTGACCTGAGACACAATGCAACACATTTTGTACATGACCAGAAGAATCTGGAAATATGCTGGACAAAGGAAAATGATACTTTTACATTTTTCCTAATAGCTGTCTAACAATGTGTCCCCTGAGCTATTTGCTTGACTTTTTCTGATATTAATAATTCAGCTCAACCATTATCTGATTTGCTTCCCGTGCAAGAAATTGTCAAGGCACTGAGGGATGGCTAAGATATGGATATGACCTATGTCTCAGAGCTCAAACTCATGTCACTTATCTGCTTCAAACCTTAAAGCGGCTTTCATCTCACTCAGTGATGTCTCCAGGACCACCAGCCCCAAACTCCCCTCTGTGCACAGCACTCCAGTGACATCAGCCCCTTGCCTTGAACAGGCAGGCAATTCCCACCCCAGCAACCTTGTATGAGCTGTTCCCTGCCTGGAATGTTCCTCTCCCTTCTTTGGATCTTCACTCAAGTCACACTCTCTGATCCACGATGTCAAATTCAGCTTCCCGGCTGTCATTCCATGTTACCCTCCCTGTTTTATGTTTTCTCCTCAGCACTTATCACTATCCAAATTCTTACCAGTTTTGTTTATTCTCTCATTAGAAAATGAGCCCCATTTACAAGGACAGAGATTTATGTCTGTGCTGCTGCCCACTTCATTCTCAGGGCTTAGTAAACAGAAGTCACGTGTTAGACCTTGTCGAATAAGTAAAACCACGAATGCCAGCTTGTGATATATATGAATGGATATAAATCCAAAAGCCACAAGGACACGAGAACATGACAGAAAGAATACTTCTGCTTGGATTTGGATAGAAAATCAGGGACAGCTAAAGTTTTGTGCTCAAGGGTAACAAGAGAGCAGAAGTGTCCCTGGGGGGAAGGATTGGGGATGATAATGAAAGAACAGCAGAGCTGGCCTGAGCCCAAGGGGAGATGTGAGCAGAGAAGAATTCCATGTTCTTCAGATAAAAGAAACACAGACAACAGTGGTCTCAAAGTTCTCTACAATGTAGCGGTTTCCTGGTGTTCTGCCCCCCCCCGCCGGCATACACTGAGGCAGAGCCAAAGCTCCAAAGCCCTGGCAGGTCCTACCTCAGGAAGATGCCCACCCCAGAGCCGCAGGAGTAGGTGTGTGCTGTGCAGGCACCGACGTCTTCCCCCTCCAGTTCCGTCTGGCAGCAGTAGCTCTGGGAGCACAGCAGAGACCCACATACAAGGCACAGAGTTGGCGCTCTGCTCTTGTCACCACCCGACTTGGGGCACCTCACGGGACAAATAAAACACAAGTCATTGTTCTAAAAGAGAGTGGCAAAAGAGCTGAAGGGGAAATAATCATCCCAGAAAAGAAGTCTGCAGTATCAAGCACAACCAGTGTCCTATGGGCCAGGAAAGTTTGTTCCTACAATAGGGAATAGGGGAACATCTCATTTATAGATACACAAAAACTGTGTACTGCAAACACTCAAAAGAACCAACAGGCCTGGAGTGGTGGCTCACTCCTGTAATCCCAGCACTTTGGGAGGCCATGGCAAGAGGACTGCCTGAGCTCAAGAGCTTGAGACCAGCCTGGGCAACATGGTGAGACCTTGTCTCTACAACTTAAAAGACAAATTGTGCCACTGTCATATAATGAAATACTATAGAGCAGTGAAAATCAACAAATTAAAATTACATATGTCCAGGGAGACACCCCTTATCAACAAGGGTGCCTGAACGATGCATATTTGTAAACCTAACTGTACCCCACAATTTTAAAACAAAAAATGTTTAAAAGGAAATAAATAAATAAATAAATAAAATTACATATGTCAACATGAATCAATCTTAGAAACAATGCTGAATGAAAAGCTGCAGAATATGTACAATACAATGTCATTGAAATGAAACTTAAAACATGCAAAATAATGATATATGCTGCTTAGGAACATACGCTTACGTGATTAATACCCAGGAAGGCTTCACACTCCACTTAGAACAGTGGGTATCTGCAGGGGATGGAGGTGGGGAGCTTCCACTGTCTAGGTAGTGCTTAAGTTCTTACACTATTGTACTATTCTATTTTTTAAAAATCTGAGTTGGGGGTTTCACTCTGTTATCCAGGCCGGAGTGCAGTGGCATGATCATGGCTCACCACAGTCTTGATCTCCAGGGTTCAAGTGATCCTCCTGCCTCAGCCTCCTCTGAAGGTGGGACTACAAACATGCCTCACCACACTGGGCTAATTTTTTATTTTTTAAATTTTTTTTGTAGAGATGAGGTCTTTCTATGTTGCCCAAGCTGGTCTCAAACTCTTGGGTTCAAGCAATCCTCCCACCTTGGCCCCCCAAAGTGCTGGGATTACAGGCATGAGCCACTGTACTTGGCCTGTACTATTTGCTATGGTGATCAATATTTAATAATATATTGAAATATTCAACTTGAGAAAGATGACTGAAAAAATATACAGATATAGTTTTTATTACTTTAAAGTACAATTATTATTGAGATAAACTTTCCTGAATCAAATTCACCTGCCACCACCCCCATTCTAAGTCTTACTCTGAAGCATGGTAGAATGATGCTTTTACAAGCTTGGTAGTATGAGGTACTACTGATGTTATGATTTCCCTACTCAACAAGACAAAGAACAACAAAACCCTCAAGTTCTTTGTGGAGAGGCTAAATGTTTCTAGTGGCAAGAAATGCTCAATGCTCTAATGTAAAAACTTACGAGAAATTGGATGCTTGATTAATGAGGCTGCTGTAATCCTCTGGAAGGTCTATTAATTTGTTAGATTCTCTAGGATAGCTAAAAAAAAAAAAAGTAAAAACTGAAAAAATCTTTGGTACAAGTCATATTATAATAATGACAGGGTAATATAGTTTACTCAAAACAAATAAAGGAAGACTGAATCTGAGTGAATGCGTGCTGTCACAGCAGTACAAGAAGCCAAAGTTAGACATTAATGATGTACTTGCATTAATGATGTCTTAGGGTTCACATTTTTACTTGAAGAGCTCAGAATAAATGGTCAGGTGATGGTACCTAGTATGTGCCCCATCTAACTGAAAATTTGGTAGCAGTGGAAAGAAGGGGAGAGGAAGAAGACAATACTCATTCCCAGTTCCTACCTAAACAACATATTAATGGAGAGTCCAACCATAAAACTTAGGACACAGAATACAGAAAGGGACATGCTGATCAGAGCAATCTGAAGGCAGAATGAGCTAAGAGAGAAGGCAGTAGAGGAACAGATACATTTTCTTTAAATCAGAGATACCGGGCCATGTTGATCCTGTGACTCAAGCTAATTCAAACAAAATTGAGATCCAAACTTAAGGAGTATTTGAGGACTCATTCCCAGGGCAAAATGTTTCCCTGTGCATGTTTCTGGCCAGCACAGGCAACGTGGTGTGGCCTGTCACTGCTTCAGCTACTGCCAAGGGAAGGAGTGGACCTCAGCTGAGGGGAACTCCTTTAGATAGCAGCTCTTAATCATACCAGAATCACCTGTGGGAGTTTTGAGGCAATACATATGTAAGGACTCCCACTATTGAAATATTAGATTTGGTAGATAGTGGCTTGAATATTTTTAAAAGTTTCCAAAGTTATTATGATATCTACTTCAGGCTGATAACTACTGTTCCATATATTAAGAGTTTTCTGACTGCAGGGTGGAATCACAGGAAATTGGTATATTCAACCATTTTTGACTTATAAAAACTGAAATTTCATATGGTTCAACCTAAGAAAATTCAAGTGTTACCATTTCTGGATGTGCAAAAGTAAACAAATAGAACAGACAATTTCCTCTAGTCTTCTAACATTTATGGATGATGTGTTTAGTAGAGAACCAGGGAGATATAGACCGAGTGTTCCTTATTCAAAATTCTTGGGACCAGAAGTGCTTTGGATTTTAGAGTTTGGAATATTTGCATTACTGGTTCAGCATCCCTAATCCAAAAATCCCAAATCCAAAATGCTCCCATGATCATGACTTTGAGTGTCATGCTGGTTGCTCAAGAAGTTAAAAATTATGAATTTTGGGTTTTTGGATTAGAACCACTGTGAATTTTGAATTCTGAATTTTGGGTTTTTGGATTAGAGATATTCAACCTGTATTAACAGCTGAAACACATTTGTTAAGACCCAGTAGAGTATACGCCACTACAGAACCAGAGTAAAGGTTACATAAAAAGGAATGAAGAAAACATAAATATAAAAAGGATTGGTCATGACTTGATAGTTACTGAAGGTGAGTGATGAGTATGTGGAGTCTCATTACTCTATTCTCTAGACTTTTGGATAGTTTGAAACTTCCCATAATAAAAGACAGAAAAAGAATATAGCTAAGAAAAATCTAAAAGAGGACCTATATTTTTTTAAAGCAAATATTCCAAAATATAACAGTTGTATTTGCCTCCTCTGCAGGAATAATGGGGTATACTTCTGTTCATAATTCCGACTTCTACAAACTCCTATTATTAGATTAAGAAGGAAGTATGAAGGCAAGACATGCTACCTCTTGAAATCACTGAAGGCTTGAGAAGTCAGTTTGGAAGGAATATAGCACTTACATCCTGCTTCCCCCCCATTTCCTACCCCAGCCAAGTTTTTGACAATTTCAACTTACCTTATAGCATCTCTTTCACCTTCTAGGTATCTTTTAACTTCATTATTTTGACACCAACTTTAATGTAAACAAAGGGGGAAAAAAAAGCACTTTCACTTTTCAAGGGCTAGAACGAAAATGATCCCTCCCCTACAGCCAATAAGAGGAAAATAATCTTCTTGACTAGATATATTTACCTCATCAAAAGAAGCCTGGAGAAATACATTTTGCCTGCAACTTTTGAAATCAGAAGAATATTTTCTAAAAGCAAGAATGCTTAATATATTAAAATTTGTGGCTACAAACATTATTATCTCACTAATTTGGATACTCTGGAAAAACCAATCTAAATTAATGACAACTTATACTATCTGGAGCTAGAACACCCGCATTAAAAAAAATTCTTAGCACAGTAAAACATGCATAACATAAAGCTTATTACCAAGTTAGCCATTTTTAAGTTTACAGTGCTATGGCATTAAGTACATTCATACTGTTGTGCAACCATCAGCACTATCCATCTCCAGAATTTGTCACCTTTTCCTATTGAAATGTTGTACTCATTTAAAAACTAACTTCCCTCCCCTAGCCCCTGGAAAGCACCACTCTATTTTCTGTCTCTACGAATCTGACTACCCAAGGTATGTCTTAAAGTGCAATCAGGCAGTATTTGTCTTTTTGTGACTGGCTTATTTCACTTAGCACAATGTCCTCAAGGTGCATCTGTGTTGTAGCGCGTGTCAGAATTCCCTTCGCTGTGTGCATATACACACCACATTTTGCTTATCCATTCATCTGCTGATGGACAGTTTGGTTGTCTCCATTTTTTGGCTATTGTGAATAATGCTGCCATAAATGTGGGTGTGTAAGTAATGACCTCAGTCCCTGCTTCCATTTATTTAGCAATATAACTAGAAGTGGAATTACTGTATCACAAGGTAATTTTGTGTTTATCTTTCTGAGGAACTGTACTACTGCTTTCCACAGTGCTTCTATCATTTGCTATTTCCACCAGCAATGCCAAAGGATATCAGTGTCTCCATACCCTTGTCAAAACTTATTCCCCCCTCCTTTTTTTAAATGGCCACACTAACGGGTGTGAAGGTATCTTACTGTGGATCACCACCCATGACTAGTCATGTTGAACTTCTTTTCATGTGCTTATTGGCTATTTGTATATCTTGTTTGGAGAACTGTTTATTCAAGTCCTTTGCTCATTCAGTTATTTTTTTTAAAGAGAAAAGTTCTCCCTCTGTTGCCCAGGCTGGAGTGCAGTGGCACAATCATAGCTCACTACAGCCTCGATCTCCAACAATACTCTAACATTAGCCTCCAAAGTACCTAGGACTACAGGCACAAGCCACTATGCCCGGCTAATTTTTTGTAAAGGTACGGTCTGTGTATATTGCCCAGGCTGGTCTCGAACTTCTGGCTTCAAGCAACCTTCCTGCCTTGGCCTCTCAAGGTCCTGGGATTATAGGCGTAAGTCACAATGCCTGGCCTTTGCCCATTTTTTTTAGTTGGGTTGTGTTGTTTTTTGCTATTGAGTTGTAGGAATTCTGGATATATATTTCTGGATATATACATTCTGGATATTAACCCCTTAATAGACATTAGATCTGCAAATATTTTATCCCATTTTTGGAGAAGAATAGTTATATATCTTAACTCAGTTACGTGATATGATTGACAGGCCAATTTCTCTAGATTTCACTAAAAAGTGAGGGTATTGAAGTAGATAGCCTCAAAGCTTCTTTCAGTTTTAAAAATCTGTGCAAAGCCAGTAGTGGTATTGTGTGCTATAGTCCCAGCTAATCAGGAGGATGAGGTGGGAGGATTGTTTGAGCCCAGGATTTCAAAGTCAGCCTAGGCAACACAGTGAGACTCCCATCTCTTAAGAAAAAAAAAAAAGTCTATGGAACAGAATCCTTTACAAGCAAGTTCACATAAGAAAATAAACATTTCTACCACCAGTCCCTCTCCATGCAAATCTATGCTATTCACTAGCTTGGCAAAAATCTTACCCAAAAGCCTGATTCCTAGCTAAAATGGCCTAATCATTGTAGTTTGAATTGCATGTGTTAATTCTACCAGACTATTTAAGAATTTTGTCAGGGATGTGACAACTAAAGTTTGGTTCCACAGATTATTCAACACAATGAAGAAAAGAGTACAATCATTACCTTTCAATCAGTGAATTCATTATCTCACTATTTTCTTGAAAAAGGCAAATCAGGTTGTTGGGTAGGGAAAGATAGTTACATAAATGTTCAAAATGGCTTGTTCCAGAAACTGCAAATGAAAAGAGCAATGAACATAACAACTAAGAGCATATCCTTCATGAGAGTAAGCAATAGCAGAACTTAAAAAAGAATGAAAGAGTTAAACTTTGCTAAGTCTGTAACTTGTAGGAAGTTAACAGAATGGTATGTGGAAGGAATCCATGAAAAATGACACAATGGATAGAGTGGAGTCAGGTAACTCCTACATCAGACTGTATCTCAGCTTTACCACCTGCAAAATTGTGCACCTGTACAATCAACTTGACAGGGTTACTGTGAACATTAAATGACAAAAATAACGTGTGGGTACTCTGGAAAAGTATCAAGCAGTACAGAAATCTAAGATGGCTTCATCATGAGAGATGGATTTAAATGCTAACTCTAATCATCACTGCAAATAATTTGGAAGACTAAACTACTCTATATGGTGCCTGGGCAGCAAACTGAATAGAGATGCCAGTCAACTAATCTTTTTTTTTTTGTTGGAGTCTCACTCTTGTTGCACAGGCTGAAGATGCAGTGGCACACTCACGGCCACCGCAGCCTCGACCTTCTGGGCTTAGGCAATCCTTCTGCCTCAGCCTTTCAAGTACTGGAACAACAGATGCATGCCACCACGCCTGGCTAGTCCTTTTTTTTTTTTTTTGGTGATTTATTGTAGAGACCAGGTCTCACCAAATTGCCCAACCTGGTCTTGAACCCCCAGGCTCAGGCAACCCTCTCGCCTTGGCCTCCCAAAGTGCTGGGATTACAGGCTGAGCCACCATGCCCAGTCAACCAACCTTTAAAGAGTGGTATGTACACTCTTTAGAGAATACAGAGACATAATCAAGTCCACCTTTACGCTACTTTCATGGAATGAATCAAAACAGAACATGAAACACTGTGAAAGACCAAACTGACTCCCACTTAAAATCAGATTTAGGCTGGGCACGGTGGCTCATGCCTGTAATCCCAGAACTTTGGGAGGTAAAAACAAGAGGATTGCCTGAGCCCAGGGATTTGAGACCAGCCTGAGCAACTTGGTGAGACCTCTACAATAAATCAAAAAATTAGCCCGGGGTGGTGGTGTGTGCTTGTGGTTCCAGCTACTTAGAAGGCTAAGGTGAAAGAATCGCCTGAGCCAAGCAGGTCAAGGCTACAGTGGCAGTGAGCATGCCACTGCACTTCAGCCTGGGTGACAGAGTGGACTCCAACTCAAAAAAAAAACAATAAAATAAAATCAGATTTACATGTAATTGTGGGTATTCTGGATTTTAATGCTATATGTGTTACAAGTTAAAAAAAACTTGAAACTGTTAGTTTTTACTTTTTGGAACCTGAGGAAACCTGTTTATAAATAATATATAATTGAACATTTTAACATCTGAAAGCAAAATTAAGATCTTTATGGGAAAAGTGTTTTGCAAATATAAAAACACTTACACAGAATGGTACATGTACTGAGATCCAAATAAAAGCAGACATATACATAAACAAGCATTTTTAGTCTATAAACACATGCATCCTCATAGTCAATTAGCTATGCTTTAAATTTTTAATCAGTTTTCATTTTTGCAAGTCACTTTTATATTTGTTGGAGTAAAAGACTACAAACATTTCCTACAATTTGAAAGAAATTAGAAATTACCTTGAATGTCAGGTGGGGAAGGAACTCCATTTAAGTAATGAAAAAACAAAGCTGAACACTTCAGGAAAGGCATGATTCCAGCTCTGACACTCCTCAACAGATGCCAGCCAGAGGGTATTTCTTTCAAGGCACTGAGAAAAAGAAAATAATTATTGGGAAATCTAATAAGACAAGGTCACTGTATTTATATAGCACAGTGTGAAAACAGAGATAACCATCAACTGTCATCTGGAACCGAGGGGAAATATTTTCTTTTTTTTTTTTGAGTCAGGGTCTTACTCTGTCATATAGGTTGGAGTGCAGTGACATGATCATGGCTACTGAAGCCTCGACCTGCTGGGCTCAGGCAATCCTTCTACATCAGCCTTCCAAGTAGCTGGAACTACAGGTGCATGCCACCACACACAGCTAATTTTTTTATTTATTGTAGAGACAAAATCTTGCCAAATTGCCCAGATTGGTCTTGAATCTGTGGCATCAGGCAACCCTCTCGCCTCAGCCTCCTAAGGTGCTGGAATTACAGATGTGAATCACTGTGCCTGGCTGGAAATATTCTTAAAAGGAGTTAACAGGACAGTGGCTGCCCTGAGTATTACGCAATGGTGGGTATAAGTAGTGATATAGCCTCTAATGCTGCTATTAAAGTTTATAAAAGTAATATAGTAACATAAAGGAAAAAAATGTGAAAAATGAAAAGCTGCCCAGGCTGGACTTGAACTATTGGGCTCTCAAGGAATCCTCCTGCCTCAGCATCCTGAGTATTGCTGGCTCTTTTTATTTTTTATTTTTATTGATTGTTTTTTGAGACAAAGTTTCTCTTTGTAGTCCAGTCTGGAATACAGTGGCATGATCACAGCTCACTGCAGGCTCAAACTCCTAGGTTCACGTGATCCTCCTGCTTCAGCCTCCCAAGTGGCTGGGATTATAGGCATGTACCACTGTACCTGGCTTCTATAGGCCATCATTTTTAATAGATTTATAATATTTTGGAATATATCAATCATAACCTATGCCTAACTATTCTCCTGTAAACAGATTACTTTCAATTCTTTGCTAATATAAATAAATCAGACTGTACCTCATTATATACCTATAGTTTTTTCCTATTTGCTGAACTATTTCATTAGTGTGGGTTCTCAGAAATTTTTATAGGTTCTGGACATACACTGTTAAAAGCTAAGTGAAACTAGCAAATCTCAATGACTCCAACAATAAGTGAAGTTCTAATAATTTTACTTCATTCCCAACACTACTGAATCTGAATATTACCTTAAAAACTTTACTTTGCATTTTAAAATTCCTAACGAGACAATGTAGGTTATAGAATAATAACTTTCCAAAGTACATTCCATCTATCCATTGGTCTGTGCCAGATCCTCTGAACAAATGAAGGGTTCCAAAGCCAAATAAATGCAAGAAGTTCTGCACACTATTACCTTCCTCTCAGATTTCCGATTGTGTGAGTATATGAGTAATTCAGAAGGCTTGCACATCACTCCTTGTCCTCTTTTTCAAAACATAAACAATTCCCCTAAACTAACAAATGGATTGCTTTCTCCTGCTATTGTTGACTATTAATATTGAGAGAAATGCCTATCAAGTAAAGACCACAATCTCACCTTCCTGTATACTGCTGAAGTGTTTTATACAAAGCAAGAACTGCTGCTTCTTCTTCACTGGTGGAAGTTTCTTGATCCATGCCATTCTCTTCTGAAAGAAAAGGAAACACTAATACTCCGGATTTTCCAGTTAAGTGTTATCAAAAGGATTGATGGCCATATCATTTAAGCATGCAAATATAACCACACAGTCACGTATCACATGAAATGTTCCCACAAAACCTACACAATTTTAACCCCTCAAGTGGGAGCACAGTATTGATGTTCATCAGATCCAAGAGTCAGTTGGCATGTTTTGAGTAAAATCAGCTACATATATTGTCTCAAAATGCTTGAAAAACATGTTAATGATGAACTCATGGGTGCATTAACAAATATGTAAGTTAAAAACAAAACTGGCATCCTAAAATGGAAAATTCTAAGGCGCTTAACTACTACCTTACTTAAATATTACTGAACTTATGAAATAAAAAAAGTAAAAGCATTCATATTGCTAGGGTTTTTTTTTTTGTTTTGTTTTGAGTTGGAGTTTCATTCTGTCGCCCAGGCTGGAGTGCTGTGGCACACTCACCGCCACACCAGTGTTGACCTGCTGGGCTTCAGCGATCCTTCCGCCTCAGCCTTCCAAGTAGCCAGAACAGGCGTGTGTTACCACACCCAGCTAATTTTTTTGATTTATTGTAGAGATGAGGTCTCGCCAAGTTGCCCAGGCTGGTCTCGAATCCGCGGGCTCAGGCAATCCACTTGCCTCGGCCTCCCACAGTGCTGGGATTACAGGCTGAGCCACCGAGCCCGGCCGCTAGGGGATTTTAACAGGAGAAAAAAACTTGTTTCAAAACTTTTCATGTGAAGAAAAACAGAAAAAACAAGTAGCCTGATTGCAATTCATGTATAGCTGGGCTTGGTGGCTCAGCCTGTAATCCTGCACCTTTGGGAGGCTGAGGTGAGTGGATTGCCTGAGCCCGCAGGTTCGAGACCCGCCTGGGTAGGCGAGACCTCATCTCTAGAATAAATAAAAAAAATTAGCCGGGCGTGGTAGCGTGTGCCTGTAGTTCCAGCTACTTGGAAGGCTGAGGCGGAAGGATCGCCGGAGCCCAGCAGGTCGAGGCTGTGGTGGCCAGGAGCGGCCACTGCACTCCAGTCTAGACAACAGTGAGACTCCAACTAAAAAACAAAAAAAATAATAATAATAATTCATGTATAATTCTCATCTACTTTTTTCCTCTACTTTTCTTTTTTAGATTAGAAAACATAGTTTATTTAGAAAGTAAGTGAGGGAGGGGAGGGGGCCAAAGCCAAGAAACATGGCAACAGCCATAGCTTAAAAAGCACATGGCCACACCAGAGTCCAGTAAGGCAATGGCCCCTACTTTTTTTTTAATTGAGCAAACTCAACTACTTCTTTGAAGAAGTGCCCCCTATACCAAAAAAAGGGCAAGAGTTACCTGTACATGAGGTAAGTAAGATCTGGATGATGTGTGCCATAGTAACCAGATGAAAAATGTGGAGGTCTCCAGTGCCAAGGCTGATCCCTGAAAAATCTTGACACTGCAGCGCAGGGAAAGCGAGCACCAAGCCCACCTAGAACCAAACACAGAACATCAGAAAGATTTTGCCTTTCCTTTCACAGCTAAACACAATTCCAATTTCTCATTGTAACCCCTCCTGAGTTCAGTCCTTCCTTTAAGAAACCTTTGTTCTTACAGGGTATACATGTTAGAAAATCCACTAAGATTGGTCAAATGAAATGACTTAAGAGTTAAAGGAGTCCTGACAGGCACTATCACCTTATTTATCCTATGGGTTCCCTATACACAGCTTATTGTTACTAATAAAAGAAGTAACACTTGCAGTCTTTCCAGGGAGTAAGCAGTTGAAAAGCCATGGGTTTTAGACCCACAAAGACCTAGATATGAAACATAGCTTCCCTTATAAGCTTTTTAAAAAGACAAGTCAACACCTCAGAGCCTCAGTTTCCCTACTGGCAAACTAGAGATAACATATATATGTGCTCTAAATAGCTTAGAACTAAGAGTTAACATAGGTGAAAGCAGCAGGTACACAATAAATGCTGGCTCTATTAGCCTCCTGCTGCCTGGATGGTAGTGCAAGTGCTAGCAGTTTTAGCAGCAGCATTGAGAACAATAATAGCTAACATTTATTAGGAATATATTGCTCTAGGCTTTTCACTTGGACTAACCCATTGAGATCTGACATAATCATATAAGTACTAACCAATTACAAGGTACAGGTTCATGGAATAAGGGGACAGCACTTGGGGCTGCTGGGTGTGGGAGTGCACTTTGTATACTGTATAAGAGAACCAGTTGAGGTGGGGCTGAAATCTGGCCATCCACTGCTTGAATATCTGTGTACTGGCACTAGCCCTGCTCAGATGATGTACCTTTTCCTTAATCATTAAAAGGAGTTGTCTGCCACCAAGTAGTGTAACCACAGGGCTGTATCTGCCCAGATTTTCTAAAAGGAACAAAAGCAGTGTATGGGCTAGAAGTTGCACTTATGTTGCTGGTATTACTTTGATCTTTTCATAGGTTAAAGCATAAAGAGGTGAAATTACTGACCTCAGCTACAAGGCAAATAAGAGTTGGAGGATGTCTATTTTCACTGGGAATTTAAAAATGCAAAGCAAATTGGCATAATACGTTTTTAGGGTATTTTGATATCTTTAGCATTTTCTTTTTGAGGTTTCCTATAAACAATCATACTCGAGGTGGTAAGAGTAACGTCTACTTCTACACTATTCACCAAAACTAAGGTAAAGTTATGTAGTATGATAAAGAGAACTTCAAATAAGTAGTAAAATACTCACCAACAAATGAAACATGTCAATATCTAATATGCATGGAAGGTCTTCATGGCTGCCATTAGGTACCAGTGCTAAAGATTTAAAGAAGAATACATTAGCACATTTCACATGCCAACATAAGTTAAAATACATATAATCTAGTTTAAATTTTTAAAATTAAATTAAAATTTTGAAAGATATATATGAATTTATAAGCTAAAACTTAAACATAAAACTTGTGTTGTAAATGTATTAATACTCACACACAAAAAGTTTACAAAAGTGTCCTTGCACCACTGAAAGTGATGCCACTGTCCAATGTGCTGCTGCAAATCTTGTTAGTGACCTAAGACAGTCATCCTGAAATAAAGAAACAGACAAAATTAATAAAGAAGCCAACTTAAGAAGTAGCTATTTTCTTTTAGGAATGTGCTTCTTTTAGGAATGCTAGTTCAGAGCACAGCTGGATGCACAATGAAATCACTCTAGACAGAATAGAATTGAAACTGTGATATCTTTTTTTTTTTTTTTT
>NW_007249851.1:154931-165162 GCF_000164805.1 Carlito syrichta
CACGCCCGGGCTAATTTTTTTGATTTATTGTAGAGATGAGGTCTCACCAAGTTGCCCAGGTGGGTCTTGAACCCACGGGCTCAGGCAATCCACTCACCTCAGCCTCCCAAAGCGTGGGATTACAGGCTGAGCCACCGAGCCCAGCGAAACTGTGATATCTTAATGGCATGTCACTACAACAGAATAAATGAAATAGGAAATGTCTAGTTTTAAGCCGAATAAACAAAAGCTATCTCCTTGCCACCACACTGCCGGTACACACTAGAAAAGAGGAATACATGCATCAGATAGACAACAAGCAAAAGACACTCCCAAGATGATGATGCAGTATTTTAAAATTTATTCTTAAAAAATCCTCTAAAATGTAGAAAATACTCCAAATACTGGGGAAACTGTGCAAGAAGGCTGCACAAATCAGGCTGTCTGCAGCCATTAAAAATGGTTATAAAGACTACACAGGAATAATGAGAAAATCTCAATTTAAAGTAAAAAATACAGGTCAGGTATGGTGGCTCATGCCTATAATCCCAGCACTTTGGGAGGCTGAGGCAGCAGAATTGCGTAAGCCCAAGAGTTCAAGACCAGCCTGGGCAACATACTAAGAACTTGTCTTTAAATTAAAAAAAAAAAAGAGAAAGAAAAAAAAAAAAAAGAATATAGCAAGAAAAGCTACATGTGAACATCAATTATAATCAGATATAAATATGCTAATGGAAGAAGATGAATAGGTGATAAGCTGATGAGTTTTTTTCTTCCTGCTTATTCTCCATTTTCCAAATTTTCTGTAATGTTATTTGGTTACACACACACACACACACACACACATTTTAGAGACAAGTTCTTGTTCTATCATCCGGCCTGGAGTACAATGGTATAATCACAGCTCTCCACAACCTTGAACTCTTGGGTTCAGGTGATCTTCCTGAAAAGCTAGAACCACAGGTACATGTCACCACACCTGGCTAACTTTTCAATTTTGTGTAGAGGCAAGGGTCTTGCTATGTTGCTTAGACTGGTCTTGAACTCCTGGCCTCAAATGATCCTCCCACTCTGGTCTCCCTAGGCTCTGGGATTACAGGCATGAGCCACCACACCTGATCCTGGGTTCAATAAACATTACACACTAGGTTATGAAGACCTTCAAATGAAATCTCACCCTCCCTCCTCCTGCTCTTAAACAGTTTAAGGCCCTGGGGGTGGAAGAAGAAAAAGAGGGGAAGGAGACAATTGAAGAAGGCAGGAAACACAGATGAGAGACACCTAACTCATAGTACCTGGGTCAGGAAGGTTTACCAGGGAAGGCACAAGCTTGAAGAGCATCTTAAAAAGGGGGAGTTTGCTTAAGGCAACCCAGGCAAAGGAAATGGAATATGCAAGGCCTGGGAACAAGCATTTAAGAACCGGCAGTGATTATACAAGTTTGGACCATGGGTGTGGGGACAGGCAGAAGGTGATAATGGAGAAGCAGGTTAAGAAGTTTGTAAAAGCATGAAGAATATCATCATTCTTTTTAAAGGAGACCCTTTGGAATATATTAGAGAAGGGTGAGAGTCAGTAACAATAACATAGGCAAAAAATGATAGAGGGCTGGACCAAACAAGTAGGAATGGAAACAATTCATTCAACAGACTCCACTGACCAACTGGATGTGAATGCCCAGCCAAATGGTGTACCCAACAGGACTTCAATTTTCTGGTTTGGCTGCCTAGATGGATAGCAGTCACAGTAACTAAAACAGGGGATATAGGGGAAAAAAAATAATTTGGACTGTTGAATTGGAGATGCCTTTAGAAGATCCAGGTGAAAGATTAAAGCAGGCAAAGAGATAACAGGCCTGGGCCTAAGATAAAGGTATGGGTCAGACAGACCTCCAGGTGGGAACCATTTGGACATAACTGAAATCGGACCAGGAAGAGGGTCAGATGATTGAGGGTCAAGGACAAAACTCGGGGGGCTTAAAATAGCAATTATAGATAGGATGGAGGAGGGAGAGCAGACTGAGAAAGAACAGTCTTGAAATGTGAATGGCTAGCAAGAAATTGGAGCCAGGAAAAAAAAAGTATGTGTGTATATATAAATAGGGTTGGTTGCCTAGATGGATAGTAGATATATATACACACACACATACTTTTTTTTAAAAAAGTATTTTATAAAAATAAATACATATATACACACACCCACACACACACATATATATATGTATGTATGTATATATTTTTTCCCAAGATAGGGTCTTGCTCTGTTGCCCAGGTTGGAGCGCAATGGCACGATTCCAGCTCACTGTAGCCTCAACCTCCTGGGCTCAAGCATTCCCACTTCAGCTTCCCAAGTGGCTGGGACTATAGGTATGCCCCACCATGCCTGGCTAATTTAATACATCATTCTTTTTTTTTTTTTTGAGTTGGAGTCTCACTCGGTTGCCCAGACTGGAGTGCAGTGGCCGCTCCCGGCCACCGCAGCCTTGACCTGCTGCGCTCCGGCAATCCTTCCGCCTCAGCCTTCTGAGTAGCCGTAATTATAGGCATGCGCTACCACACCCAGCTGATTTTTTGATTTATTGTAGAGATGAGGTCTCGAACCCGCGGACTCAGGCAATCCACTCACCTCAGCCTCCCAAAGGCGCGGGATTACAGGCTGAGCTACCGAGCCCGGCTAATACATCATTCTTTAAAGAAGTTTGTTGTGTATAAAATTAAATACACACAAGACAGACAGATCCTCTCTGTCTCTGGAAAAACATAAAATGAAATTAAAAACTTCATTTCTTTTCTTTTTTTAAATATGTATTTATACATTTTCATCACGTGGATTATCTGTAAAATAAAATTAAGTATGCTTTAAAATAGCTTGGCTGGAAAATGGAGAGAAAGAGTGAGGGAGCTAGCCAGAAAGGCGATAACAATGAAGGCGAGAGTAAGAGGAGGGCTGACTGAATACCCTGGTTCACAGGGGAAGTGCTGGGAGAGAAAGAAGAGAAGGGACATCTGCTGGGGAGGAGACAGAGACCAGATAATAGGGCAAAGACAATTCAGCTTGCCTGGGGTCCTTATCCTCTGACATGGGAGAGTGGAGTCAGGAAGAGAAGTAGTTCACCCTTTACTTTAAAAAGCTCCATTAAAAAAAATTAAAACATAAACTGCATTTTATAAGGTGAGAATAATTTTGATGCCAAAACCTTACAAGGAAGGATATAGGCCAATTTCTCTTATAAACATAAATGCAAAAATCTTAGCTAAAATATCAAGAAAACAAATATAGTGATATATAAAAAGAATAGTATACACGACCAAGTTAGGATTTCAGGAATACAAGATTGGTTTAACTAGTGAAAGTTAATCAATGTAAAATGATTACTCTTTAACACAAAGCCATTAAACAGAAAAAAAGATACAGAAGAAGCAACAGTACCCCAAAGAGATAGTCTGAAGTGTGCAGAATCAAGAAAATATAAGATTAAAAAATACATAAATGTGTAATAAACAGGAAGTATAAGAACTGCCTTAAAAATTAGACAAACTCTATCCTATACATCTGTATTGCCTTTTCAATAATCAAGATACTTATCAATTATTATTTTATGTAGCAAAAAAAAAGAACAGTCAACACTGGCCTGATAGTCATATATCATAATATAGTCAAATTGCCACAGTTGATTTACAATAAAGATTCAATTCAGGCCCAACTCCTAGATATTCCAGGTCAATAAGACCGAAGGAACCCTGGTAACTCTATTTTTAAAAAACTCTGAAGAGGATTTTAATGTGTAATTCCTAGCTGAGAACCTCTGACATTTAATCTACATTCTTGAAACAATAAAATAGGGTCCCTGAGACTCTAGGTGTTTGCAATAAAAACAAAAACTAGCAAGCTAACTTAGTTGATAAGTGATCACATGTATTTTCTATACTAGTTTTTGGTTTTTGGTTAGGTCTTTACATCAGTGGTTCTCAATCCTGGCTCCTGTGACGTTTTTAAAAAATTTTATGGCTGGAGTTCATCTTCAGAAACTCCTATTTAACTGACCTGTGGTAGAAACTGGGCATCAAAAAAAAGCGTCTTTTTTTTTTATTCCGTATGAATAAAATTAGATGATTTTTGTTTTCAAAGGCACTTCTATGACTGAAAGCTTGAACAGCTGAAGGAAGTGTATGACACTAGCAGACCACAGCTACACAAGAAATACAGTCCTTCCTCATTTTTTTAGGCATTAAATGTACTCAGTTTGCCACTAATTTGCACTTATTTATACATATTGCTGTTAAAAGGAAGTCAGATGTGTGTTCTGTTTTATATTTCCAATTATAGCATTAAAAACTGAAGAATAAGCATTCTGTTATTAGTTTTTTTTTTCCCCATCTTTTTAAGTGCTTAACCAAGAGCTCTGGATGAAAAGACCTCTCTTTTCATAAAAGAAATATTAAACCATAAACATTACTTCTTCAATATCCTTACAGAAAATGAATTTTACTATGAAAGGAATGAACACAGGGTTAAAGGAAGATTTCAGGTTGATAAGTTTCTTTTTAAAAAAAAAATTATTTTAAAGATGTGGTGTACAATTCAGGATTAGGTATACAAGTGGTCATTGTACAGGTGAAGTTTGGGCCTTTGATAAGTTTCTAATCTTACAGAAGTGGAACCACCTAACTTCCATTCCACCCTTTCATGAATTGAGTAAACTGAGAACTTACCAGTCTGCAAGGCAAAGGACCAAACAATGGCTTGTCTTCATCACTCAAAATTCTTTCTGAAGATTAAAAAGGGTTAAGATGGTAAGTCTTATGCTACATATATTTAGGAGAATTTTTTTAAAAAGTAAAAAATCTCCAATTCTTTCTATAGAAAGCACACTATTGTCAGTTTTCAGAATCTGTAAGTCATTTCACCAGAATTAACTTCAGATGAAAAGTAAAAATGAACATATATTCTCTATACTGCCATGAAGCTATAACCACCATCAAAATGAGTTCTCTGTTATGGTGGTTAATTTATAAACTGTCATTCTAGCATTTTGTCAGTACACTACATTTCTTGCTTCTAAGTCTTTGTATTATTTTTTGATTGTTGCTCATTTTAAGCATCTTTTACAAATAAGATTCTACAAAGAATTCATATCCATGTACGCTTGTGACTTGGAGAGGGAGAACTGTGAGCTCTTACCTATGCTTTGGATGGTGTACGCACAGCTACCCCAACACATTATGGGCACACGGGGATCTTCTTCATTGGGATGAACCTTCAGGCCCACCTTGTATGTAGCAGTTCCAAATGTTGTTAGCATTTCTTTTATGCTCTCAGAATAAGGGTTCCTGAAGTGAACACATACAAAATTAGCTCAAAATGATGTGGTATGCATCAACCAAATGGTTCAGTTCCTTAATTTTTTCGGCTGTGGTTATTGTTAGAGGTTCAATTTCTTAACAGCTCTTTGCTAAACTGAAATTGAGCCACTTAACATTTATCCAGAGACAGTGTATGCAAAGGGATTATTAGAGATATGTACATTGTCCCTGCCTAGGAGGATGTATGCTCTTTGATTTAGCAGGGTGAAGCACAGGGCTGAAAACAGGGAATTAAGTGAAAGTTTACATACTAAACCGTGAGGCCCTTGGCCCTCTTTTCCATCCTGGAAACATCAGCAATGTATACCTACTGACACAGAGATTTGTTTTTTCAGTGAAGAATCCTCAGGGGAAAGCTGTTCTACACAATGACATTTGTAACTAATTGGCTACAGGGTAAAATAGGCCTAAAAATACTCTAGTTTTGACTCTGGGTTACTCAGAGGTTGGTGGAGTCATTAATAGAAATTTGAAAGTTAGATGAAAGCACAGGACTTGGTGGGGAAGCTGAGCAGTTTGGACGTAGATACTGATCAGATATTGCCAAAGAGAGCCAGGTAAAGAGGTGTAGCAGGGGGTGAGCAATGCAGATCTCAAGTAAAAGACTGGTGGTGTCCTGATCACTTTACTAAGAGGTTCACAAGTCAGCACCCTGTCTGTCTACCAGGTATTCAATGAGCTTCTGAGTGCCTTTTTTGGTTTGTTTGTTGCCGAGGCTGGCGTGCAGTGGCATGATCATAGCTCACTGCACCCTCAACCTCCTCGGCTCAGGTGATCCTCCCACCTCAGCTTCCAAAGGTAGCTGGGGACTATAGGTGTGTGCCATTATGCCCGGTAGTGTCTAATTCTAAACAGTTATCCAAGGATCAATAAACATTTAAGAAAAGCATCAAAGAGATTAACCAAATCAAGCAAGCAGAAAAATAAAATTCAGGGAAAAAAGAGACAATGCAGAAAGCAGAAAACTTGTAAAAAAATTAGAATATCAGTCCAAGAGGGCCAATGGTGAGCACCTCAAAGAGTAAAATCCAAGAAGAAAATTAATTAAGAACCAACATAAAAAATTCTCAGAACTGAAGGACACAAATCTTCAGATTTTTGTCAAAAGGTTTATTGAAAGTCTACTAAAATGAATGAAAAAAGATTGATATTCCAAGTAATATTATAGAGACATTTCAGAATACTGGAGATGAAGAAAAGATTTCAACAGTTTTCAGAAGTAATAAAGTTACAAAGGAGTTGGGCATGGTGTTTCACGCCTATCATTCCAGCTACTCAGGAGGCTGAGACAGGAGGATCATTCGAGCCCAGGAGATTGAGGCCAGCCTGGGCAACACAGACAGACCCAATCTCTTAAAATTTTTTTTAAATGAAAGAAAAAAGTTACAAAGAGAAATCAGAATGGCATTAATTATTCAATGGATATTAGAAGTTAGTAAAACAACGCCTTCAAAATCTAGATGAAAAATTATTTTTAGTCCATAATTCCTATACAAACTATTGGCTAGGCATAGTGGCTCACACTTGTAACCCCAGCACTTTGGGAGGCTGAGGCGGGAGGATTGCTTGAGCTCAGCAGTTCAAGATCAGACTCGGCAACATAATGAGACCTTGTCTCTACAAAAAGTTAAAAAATTAGCTGAATGTGGTGGTGCTCACCTGTAGTCCCAGCTACTTGGAAGCCTGAGGCAGAAGGAAGGATCATTTGAGCCCAGGAGGCCATGATCATGCCACTGCACTCTAGCCTAGGTAACAGAGTGAGACCCCAATTCAAAAATATCCCAAACAAAACCAAAACACACAAACTATCAATTGAACATACGGATACAATAAATGTATTTTCAATTGTGAAAATTTAACATCCAAGTATCCTTTTGAAAAAATCTGAAGGATGCACCTATGCAAAAGAGAGAGTAATTAAGAAAGAAGAAGATAATCCAGAAACCAAGGGAAGTATGGTCAAGGAGAGGCTCAGAGTGACAGCTGTGCCCTGTACTGATTGGTACAGAAGGACAGAGGCTGTGTGGGAAAAGTCGGGCCCAGGACAGAAGATCATCCGATAGGTCTGAGCACTTGGAAAAGCTACTGCTAGGCATCAGTCAAGATAACTGCACCATACAGGAAAAAAAATTAGACATACACACATACATGGAAAACCAAGTACACAAAAACTACACAGTAATTATTAGCAACAGGAAAGACAAAGCTGTCCAAGAAATAAAATATAATTTTAATATGCAACTTGCATCTGTAGAAACACAGTAAAAACTGACAACTGGATTTAACCAAAAACTGTGAAACTTGTTACCAATCAACTGAAAGACACTGTGTAACTAGAAATATGAAAGTAAATACCAGAAGAAACAAACAAAATGATGGAACTGGGCGCTGAGGGGAAGGAGTGAGGGAGGCAGAAAACTGATTTTGCCTTTTCTGCTTAAGCCTTCTAGTTCTATATTTATTAAGTTACTTAAGCACATGCCAGGCACAGCTTCCAGGCGGCTTTACCCAGATTATGTCACTTTATCCTAATAACACCCATGAGTTATCTTCACTGAACAGATAAGGGAACTGAGGCACAGAGAAGTCAAGCAATTTACTCAAAGTTACTAACAATAAAAACTGGTGCTGGGAAATGAACCAAGCATTCCAGCTCTAGAATCTAAGCTATACTTTGTAACTAATTGGCTATGGGGTAAAATAGGTCTGACAATACATTAATTCTGACCCTGGGTTACTCAGAGGTTGGTGGGGTCATTAATAGAAATTTGAAAGTCAGACGAAAGCACAGGACTTGGTGGGGAAGCTGAGCAGTTTGGATGTAGATACTGATCAGATGTTGCCAAGGAGAGCCAGGTAAAGAGGTGCAGCAGGGGGTCACAATGCAGACCAGGAGAGGGTGGCGAGAATTAAACATGCCACATGAGTCTTAGATTTTTTTCTATATTCCTCAATAAATATCATCGTGTATTACTTAAACTTTAGAATTCAAGATCAGTATCCTATAACACTTTGCTCCCTACCTTGTCAACTTCTATTAATAACTGCTGACTTTCATTCCAAATGGGCTAAACTTAAAAGGAATAAAACAATATACTTACTTAGGACGAAAATCAGGCCTAAACCCTTCAGGGAGCTGTAATTTATTCATTTTCTCTGAATTCTTTGAAGAAGCAGTCTCTACAGACACAGACATTTTATACCATTATTCAACAGACAACACTATTTCTATACATTTCAGTCATGTAGTTCAAAGAAACCAGAACACAGAAAAAAATTCCCATAATGAAAACTGGCACACCATCCACACAAAGCATGAGAAACACTGCTGCTCTATTGCTCTGGTTGATCAAGGCACTTTCTCCCGTTACCTATGCTTTTCCTCACATCTAGTCACTAGAACAAAAGGAGTATGCTATTTTCTTTCTATGTAAACCAACCATATCAATCCTGCTCACATTACTTTCCCATAGGTTGTAAAGTGCAGTGCATGGAAACTTGGGAAGCCTTTGGTATGTCAACAATGCAGTGAGTTAGCCCACCAAGAACTAAAGCTAGTTCTTCAACAGTTATATCTTTACATCTCTCCACCTCCAGAAGCTCTTTAACAAAATGGGGGAATAAGTGAGAAGTATTTATTATAAACTTCACATAAGCTTGTGTGCTTAAGGAATAAGGGGTATGTAATAAAGTAAAATTTAGTTTATTAAGACAAATAAAATTAGAATGAGTCAAAATTTTAAACGGGAGGTTTCATTTTTAAAGTTTCTTCTGGAAAAACATTTTCCAATGACCTCAGACTTTAGGGAAATATGAAGAGATTGCCAGAACTTACTAGGAGTACTTTCTTCTTTCTTAAGAAACTGTAATGCTTTTATTTGCTGAGATATTGTTCTAATCCACTGAGTCAGATTTGGTTGATCTGAAAAATTTAACCTCCTAGAAAAGATTATAGAGAGCATTTAGCATTTAATTGTTGCTGCTTAATTTAAGATACATAAGATTACTTAAATGATCACAGGCATACTATTTATTTATTTATCACAGGCATACACTCCAAATATTAAAAACAAAAAGGCTAGGGGAAAATTTGCTGCAAAAAATGAGAATAGATACTAGCCAATGGAAATGAAAGCATACTGTCAGTATGTTTTTATTATTGCTAATAATATTCTCAAAAATTTCACTTTTTTTCAGTACTGGAATTTGCCATAATTTCTTAAATATCATAATCGTCACTGCCACCAATATTTATCAAGTGCTTATTATGCTACAAGCACTTAGTAAAGCATTTTACTGTAAGCATCTTACAGTATTAGATTTAATTCTCAAAATATTTCTATGAAAAAAGTTGTATTATTGTCCCCATTTTACAGATGAGGAAACTGAGGTTTAGAGCTGCATAACTTCACTAAGGCCATACAAGGGAAAAAACTGGCATTCAAACTCAACTCTGTCAGACTCCAGAGCTTATGTTCTTTTTATGATTGTATTCAAAAATGACTAAGCCACAAATGTCGTCCTGTGGGGGAAAAAACAAAAAGTGAACCACCAAGGGAACATGTGAAATCTAACAAAGGTGATTTCTCCCTATACACAATGAATCTTCAATCTAACAATGATTGTAACTTATCAGTTCAAATGTAGACATAGGTCAGCACCATATTTTTTTTTTTTTGAGTTGGGGTCTCACTCTGTCGCCCAGACTGGAGTGCAGTGGCCGTTCCCGGCCACCGCAGCCTCGACCCGCTGGGCTCTGGCCACCCTTCTGCCTCGGCCTTCCAAGTAGCCGGAATTAAAGGCATGCGCTACCACGCCCGGCTGATTTTTTGGTTTATTGTAGAGATGAGGTCTCGCTGCCCAGGCGGGTCTCGAACCCCCGGGCTCAA
>NW_007249851.1:165182-195436 GCF_000164805.1 Carlito syrichta
AGCCTGTAATCCCAGCACTTTGGGAGGCCGAGGCGAGTGGATTGCCAGAGCCCATGAGTTTGAGACCCGCCCAGGCAACTTGGCGACACCTCGTCTCTACAATAAATAAATATTAGCCAGGCATAGCACGCGCCTATATTTCCGGCTACTTGGAAGGCTGAGGCGGAAGGATTGCTGGAGCCCAGCAGGGCAAGGCTGCGGTGGCTGGGAGTGTGCCACTGCACTCCAGTCTGGGTGACAGAGTAAGACTCCAACTCAAAAAACAAACAACAAAAAAAAACAACATGGGGTTACCCTCAAATCTATTTTAAGAACATTTTGTAGTTGCACAGACTAAGACACCAAAGTTTGAATTCCCAAAGTTGAAGAAAAATAACTGACTTTGCTTTGAATTGAATGCAAATACTAGCACAGAAATGGATAATTTATATTTACAAAACTTATATTAGTATTTGTACATATAAGGTAGGTAACATAATTCTCCACTGAGAAGTGAAGTTCAGATTTGAATAGTAGATAGTATCAAATTCATATATGAAACGAATAGGTCCAATACTCCCATTAACTCAGAGTATCCTGAAAATTATGAAATGACAGAAGTTTTCCATTTTAAACACACCAATGGATTCCCATTTTTTGGCCTGATTCTTGAAGCTACCATTGATTGACCAGTATATTGTAAAACCGTATTTAATATTTAGACTATTCAGTAAAGTCAGTTTGAGTTTCCCCATCTCCTTCTATTAGTTACTAAGCATCTTTTTAAAAAGTAGAAGGGAGATCTTTAAACAAAGAAGATACTACGTTTTCATAAATACGCAGGAATTCTACAGCTTCTACAGTAACTATGGCTAAGAAACAGTTATATTTTGGCTTGTTCCTCTCTAAAAACCAAAATCATATTCCAAAGGTCTGCTAGAAGAAATGATGAAATTAAAAAAAAGTTTGGGAAGCATCTGGGAAACATTATGCAATTACCTAGAATGAGATTTCCCCGATTTATTATTTCATTATCTTTAAAGCAAACTATTCCTTTGTTATAAAGTGTTAGGGACCAAAACTTACTTGTTAAAAATATTTCTTGGAGGAAGTAGCAGAGGAATAACAGTATTACTCAAGCATTCACAAAGAGGGCAAAGGAATTCTCCATTTTCTACATCATAGCTTGTATGTAAGCGTAATCTCTGTTGCCTTCGCTGTTCTTTAGCTTGAACGGAATCAAAATACCTTTCAATCAGAGAACATGAGGTATCAAAAACAATGGTAATTTATTTCCATGAGAGTCATAAGCTCAACATTTTAAATAATTTGTTTTCACAAATAATAGCTCAAAAACGAATATCTGAAAACTGAATTACTTTTGAATAATGATTTTGAGGTTTTTAATAATCAAAACGGATTAAGAGCTCTAAAAAAGGAAATTAAAAAAAAAAAAAGACTGCCATGCAAATAAGCATTCACAAAACAGCATCAGAAGTTTCTTGGTGCCATTGCTGTCTGGCCATTTCCCCAGGGCTAATGGCTACTCATTAGGAGGCAGTTCAGGATAAATCAGGGAGCACAGTGCTAGAATATTAGTAATATTGATTTGTTGGTTTTGCAGAAAGCATAGAAAGCACCAAGGAGAACAAGCTCAGGGCTAGCCCATCTTATCACAGGGAGCCATTACAATCTGGGGAAGTAACAAAGCACGTACTATCATCTTTGGAATCAAGAGTTGTTCACCTTAGACTCAAAGAAAGACAGCATTACCCTTTTAGGGTTTATCCCACTGAAAAAACCCTTTTCTTCATCCACAGTTTGTTAGCTAATATAGATCCACTTTCTTCTTTGGAAAGATAAAGAAGAGACTCTGATATAAAGCTACATTAAAACATATATTTGACATATTATGACTCCTCTACTTTTATGACAAAGCAAATAACTTTTGTTATTTATTAGGTAACAATACAGAGGTTTTTTTCCTTCAACATCTTTAGTTCTTTTTCCCTTTTGCCAGAATAAAATTTCCTCTATTTTAAAATTTCATTTTGAGCCTTCACATAAGCTTCTCTTGATGAATTTTAAGAATATAAATTACCTTTGCCAACAATGGGCATGCATAATGTGCCCGCAGCTACTAGTGTGTGTTCCGCAAGACAGATCAGGGTGCATGAATAACGGGTCATATTTTTCTGCATTATAAACAGATAAACAAAACAAAGCAAAAAACAAGCATTTAATTTTCCTATGACAAACGTACAAGTTTAAATTGTAAAATTCCTGATAAGGACTTGTCAGCTTGAAATAAAATGCTAGTTTATCCCTTTAATTTGAGATACCAGTAATTTATGCAAGAGTCTGGATTATTTAGAAAACAAGACTCTCTAATATTCATTATCCTGAGCAAATTAATTAAGCATCTCTGAATTGTAAATTAAAATTGGAACTCTGTATTTAATTATATACAATGTTTTGAATGTTTCACACTTTGAAGGCACTGAGAGATTCCAATTTCATCCATCATGCTCTGAGCTCAATGCAAAAGGAACATTCTTCATGGGGCTGCTTACATATGTTCAGGGCAGCTGGACCACAAGGATGTCTAATAAAAAGTATTAGACTCTGGCAGTAATAGGGCGCTCCCTAGAGGAGAGTCTGTCTAAAGACATTCATTCAGAGAATAGCCATAATCAATATACCAGAGCCAAAGTGACATTGAAAAATCTGAGATGGAAAAAAAAAAGCAATACAGTCATCTGGTACTAATTTTTATATTAAAAGGAAACAAAAAATGAAGACAAACAAGATGAACACCTGGATTCTTTTGGAATTTTTGGAATTCTCTATATAAACTGGTATAATCATAAAAAAATCTCTAATATTCTAGAAGAAAAATTACTCAAGTTTCAATTTGCTTGATATACTAGAACAGTGTAAATGTCACAGCATGAATAAAATATTTTATAATATAAATTGCAAAAGCATTTGAAAATCCACTTATAGCCAGTCAAAATTTTTTCATCAGGAAGTAACAAATAAAATCAGCCATTTTGTCTTTGGCCTGCAATAAAATTGATAAAGCATCTAGTTCAAATGATTATTTTTAAGATGAAGCAGACCAGTCTTCCACAAGTAAGATGCTTGAGGGCCACACTGTGAAGACTTTCCTTATAGAGAGAAGGCAACCTTATCAAATCTCCTTTCCATCCTGCAATGGGAAAGGCACTGGCTGAAGAAATACTTTGGAAATTCCCAAACAGCTCCTGCTCTCAGGAAATTTACTGGATATTGCTGAGGCATATGCACATAGAACACAAGCCTAAGAGTAGAGACATACATGTGTCTATGGTGGACACGATAATATATTGTCTAGATCCCCTTGTAAGGCATGAATGATGTACTTCCTCGGTTATTGAAAGAGGACCTTCAACTGTCATCCCTCTTTGAGGGAAAACTGCCTCACTCAAGGCCACACCTCTTTTGAAGGCAGCTTACAACCAGTCACTGATCAGTGTAAGGGTCTAAGATCCAGTCTTCTCACCCCCATTCAGGAACAACACCGAAGGGCCATGCAGCTGCAGAGCTTCCATGGAGTTGGCGGAGACCTTTTAGGGACTGTATTACAGCTCAACTTCTCCTTGACCCAAATCTGTTTCCTTCTCCTTTCCACAGAGCCTGATCCCAAGGCTCTATGTCTTGCACAGTAATCTCTATCTCAAGAATCTGCTTTCTGGGGAATGCTACCTGTGGTATCATCACCAATCAAAGTCAGAATTTGGCTCAAAGATCATTTCTCACACAGGTAACTCTCATCACTGTTCTCAAGAGATTCTACTCTAGTTCTGTCCATAAGACAAAACAAGTATTTTTATTTTAGTAAGTCAACAAATTATCACGAGTCTGTAAGCGTGCAGAAAGATGGGAAAGACTGTTCAGCAACAAAGTACATTAACATCACATCACAAAGAAAAGCTTTTCTTTAAATTCCTGGCATTTATCAGCTATGTGACTCAGGGATGATAACTTTCTAGAGTGGTTTTACATCTGCCAAGTGGGGAACTTCTGCTCATGTTACCTGTCAAAGGTACCACCAATCATACTAACTGGCAGTTGTTATTATTAAAAGGGAGGATAAGGACTTAGCTATAGTTTACCTGGATCCTGAATGAATACACTTCTGTTTTTTGATAATACAGTTGATCTTTGAACAAATGCCGCCAAGACCATGGCCCTGCTTTCCACTTTAACTTCCTGCTCCTCTTGACACAATATACAAGTAACAAATGGTCTTTGTTCAGGGACCTGAGTTTGTGCGGGACCCAATGCTGTAAGTGTCATATCTGAAACCATAGGGCTGCAATAAAAAGGTTACAAATATAATGAATGAGCCTAAGAAATGTCTATATAATCATAAAATATCAGATTCCAGGTATGTTCATATTTAACACATGGTTTGATGACTTGAACTGCCAAGAGTCTCTCATATGTATCCATCTCCTTTAATCCTCACAGCAACCCAACACTCAGGTACCTAAACCTAGTGTACTCACTCTTTCATGAAATGTCAAGGGTCTTCTGTACATAGTACCATGTTAGGCATACACATGAATTATCCTATCTATAGTCAGAGATTTCTAGGATTAATTCCTCTAAATGGAGGTCACAAAATTTACCTATCAATTTTACTAAATTACTTTAGGACTAAATGTGTATGCATGAGGAAAAGAGCAACACTGTTCTTGGTTGAGAATGACTGATCAAGCAATTAAATAATTATGCTTTTTACCTATTATCAAGAACAGCAGAAGTTGAAGCATCCAGTTCTAATGTCTGTTGGAAGAGTTCTTTGTTTTCATCAATAAAGTGTCGCTGCATTTCAGACATCTGAGCCATGATCTTTTCTCTGCGCAGTCGGGCAATCTCGGCTTTTCTCTTCCTCTCAGCTTTGTCTTTGTCTCTTGAACTCTGAAATTATGCTCCATTCAATTAGACCATTATATGCTGAATATACATTTTTTCCCTCAAAGCAGAAATATCTTTTATTTTAAGTACTAATTTAAAACTATTCTAAAATCTCACTTAAACAGGAGGAAAAACATTCTTATTCAACCTGTTTTTTTAAAAAAAGCAGACAAAAAATTGCTACAACAAATAGAAATAAATGATGGCCCATTTTTTTTTTTCAAATTTTGTTTTATTCAATTAATTAATTTATTTTTTGGGTCAGAGACTCACTCTGTTGCCCAGGTTGGAGTGCAGTGGCATACTCATGGCCACCACAGCCTCGACCTGCTAGGCTCAGACAATCCTTCCACCTCAACCTTCCAAGTAGCTGGAACTACAGGCGAGTGATACCACACCTAGCTAATTTTTTTATTTACTGTAGAGACAAGGTCTCATCAAGTTGCCCAGGCTGGTCTTGAACCCCTGAGCTTAGGCAATCTCGCCTCGGCTTCCCAAAGTGCTGGGATTACAGACTTGAGCTACTGTATCCGGCCTCCATTTCTTAAATGTTTGTGAATAATATCAAATACCAATTTACTGCACATAAATTTATTCATACTAAACTTGTTACAGACTTTTTTAGTATTATCACACTTTTCATACCTCTTCTGTTATGGTTCCTTCTGTCTCTACCACAGGACTGGTAGATGAACTCTCTCTTATCTTCTTAATAGTATTAAAAGTCTGTAAAAAAGTATTAGTTATTCTGAAGCTATGAAACATTATCACAATGTACAAATGACAAATATTTACTGTTTCTCACAAAGAGCACAGCAATGCAGGAAGTTTTACCTTTAATATCCACCTAATCATGTCTTTGTGGACTTCGAGGTAGGGAGCATTCTGCAGTGTTTCTAGCATGGCCAGTATGCTAGGAGAGTTATTTGGGGCATCACCAGGTTCTAAGGCAGAAAAAGAAAAGGCACAATAATGGCAGCTAACACTTCACAGTGCTTACTCCTATGTATAAGAATATAAATGCAGTTGCTTATAAAATCTATTGCCTGTCATTTGATTACAGCTATACTTAATAGAGATTTTCAATACTTCTTGAGAATGAGACATATTCGGGCTTTACAAACTATTAACTAGAACTTAACTTTAAGCATTCAAAACTGACTATAATTTTTATACCAAATGATTATATTAACATACCTCTAGCAAAATTAAACAAAAATTCAGCTAAAGAAGACTGATCTACCTGAGATCTTACAAGTCTAAGAAAATGAATTAGGATTATGGGGATGCATATATGTATAAATATATCTGCACTGGTTTTTTTTTTTTTTTTTTTTTAACTTTTATTTTTTATTTTTAGAGACAAGTTCTCACAGTGTTGCCCAGGTTGGAGTACAGTGGTGTGATCACAGACTGTGACCTCAAACTCTTGGAACTTTGGGGCTAGAGTGATCTTTCAGCCTCAGTCTCCTGAGTAGCTAAGACTACAGGTGTATGCCACCACACCTAGCTAACTTTTAAAATATTTTGTAAAGTCAAAGTCTCACTAAGTTGCCAGGTTGATCTCAAACTCCTGGGCTCTAGTGATCCTCTTGCCTCCCAAAGTGCTGGGATTACAGGCAGGAGCCACCATGCCTGACCGAAATTTTTCTTTAAAATAAAGAATAACTCTAAATAAAATTAATTTCTTCCTCTAGGAATTCACTGTTTATTTGAAGAAAAGATATAAAAGTCAAGTCCATATTTTCATGAGTACACTTAATCCAATAATAGCTAATTTAGTTTGTAGTTAGAAATATCCAGTTACTGGTTTTCTTAATGTAAGTATGACCACTCTGGCAAAATGTCCCTCATGTTTTTTTTTTGAGTTGGAGTCTCACTCTGTCGCCCAGACTGGAGTGCAGTGGCATGCTCCTGGCCACTGCAGCCTCAACCCGCTGGGCATATATACACACATATGTACACATAAACATGTAAGTATATATGTATTTTATATGTATGGGAAAATACATGTTTATTTTTTCTAGCTTTGTCTATTGAAAGTACCTAGAAAGAAAGACTCCCTAGTAGCAATGAGTACTTGGTACTCAAATCTTAGACTCTGACACTAAAAGGAACCAGAGTTCCTCAAAGAAATATCCAGTTCCAGAGCTGGGGCATGGTAGATATAAGAAGAACTTATAACATCTTGTTGTACCAGAAAGTAAAGAAATGCTTGGGGGCAAAATGGTGGGGGAGAATTTCACAAGAACTTTTCAAGTCCCTGAAGGGACTCCTACTGCCTAAATCTGGTACAATTTGAGCACCCAAATAATTTAGTACAGTATTGAATTTTTTTTTTTTTTGAGTTGGAGTTTCACTCGGTCACCCAGACTGAAGTGCAGTGGCCGCTCCCGGCCACCGCAGCCTCGACCTGCTGGGCTCCGGCGATCCTTCCGCCTCAGCCTTCCAAGTAGCCGGAATTACAGGCATGCGCTACCACGCCCGGCTGATTTTTTGATTTGATTTATTGTAGAGATGAGGTCTCGCTGCCCAGGCGGGTCTCGAACCCGTGGGCTCAGGCAATCCATTCACCTCAGCCTCCCAAAGGCGCAGGATTACAGGCTGAGCCACCGAGTCCGGCTGTCCCTCTTTCCTAACACCGGAAGAGATTGAACCAAGTGATATTTATACTCTTCCAGACCTAAAATTCTATAGCTGTGCATTAGTGATCTGACTCTAGATAAGGGAGAGGTTTCTTTGCAAATAACAAATATAGCATCCTAATTATATAAATGTTTAAAGAGAAATAAATAAGAGTAACAATGTCCAGAGAAAATGAGAAAATGATGATGGTTTTTAAAAAAAGAAAAAGAAAGTGAGAGATAACCTGATATCTTACAATGATGACTGAATGAAATTAGGGCGTGTTCTGTGTGGTTATCCTAAAATAAAAACACCAGAGACAAAGAAAGCAAAGAATACAATGTTAATCCATAGAAAAGAGTAGGGGAAAGCTGGCACCCAGGAAGAGAGTCTTCAGTGGGGGAAGGCAGTTTCTCCTCTTCCTCCCACTTACTTGGTTGAGGGCAAAAAGGAAAAATAATAGCAGCTAACAGGACTGCTTTCTCCCTGTCCCCTGGAAGTAGGAATCCTCACAGTCATTACTGTTTAGGAAGAAGTGGCACTGAACAAAGTTACAGAAGTAATCCTTTTCAATCAAGGCATTTACAAACTCTTCTCATTTCACCACAAATTCATTTAAATATATCTTAGCAAATGGCTGAGTGCAGGTCTGATGAGGGAAAGTACAAGATGAACGTAGGCATCTTTTTATTTAAAAAAAAATTTTTAAAGGCAGATTCTTGCTCTGTACATGAATGTCTACTGCGAAAGTCTCTCAACTTGCCTATATGTTTGAAAATTTTAAAATAAAAAGCTAAAAAAAATCCCTGGCCTTCTAAAAAGAAGTATTGTTACTTTATATAAACTGACAATCTAATCCAGTATAGCTAAGGTTTTAATTTTCAATACCATAAAATCTTAAGCTTTGATAAGGTAACAACAACAATTTACTTTGTGTTTTTAAAAATATATCCTATAGTTTAAGTATATGTGCTACACCAATTTGATTCTTTTTCCTTTTTTTTTCATTCACCACTGATCAGAAGGCATATACCCATCTTCAACTAAGGGCTCTTCATTATTTTTTGTTGTTTATGGGTTATTTTAAGTATGTATAGGCCCTAGGAATTTTTATAAAAATATATCAGGATCTAATACAGTACCTTTAGTATACAGATGAATACATATAGCCTCAAATATCTGGATTCAATAATACCCATTTAGAATCGAAATGATCAAATAAAAGGTTATAAGTGATTATTTAAAATCACTTAGATCTTGACTTAGTTTAGTAAAAAGTGTATATACATACTTGATATCTTCTGAGTGAAGGTAAATGTTACTACATGCTCTTCCATGACATTCTCTAAATGTTGTTTTTCTTCTTGTAGTGCCATTCCAATTAAATGTAACACCTCAAATGAAATGTTTTGTAACTTTTAGTTTTAAAAAAATTAAGTACATATTTTTATAAGAAATAGCAAAAAAGAATTAGTTTACTACTGAAAAAAGATAAATCAAACTATTAAAGACTAAATGCAATAAAAAACAATACGAAGCAAAGACTGAGGCTCATTTTCTAATAAAGAATATTCAGCAAGGAAAACAAAATTTTCTACATCAGTGAGGAAGAAATTTCAATTACAAATTCTTAGGATGTGACTGGCAATTCATATAATTTTCAGTTTTATTCCAGATCTATACTACAGTCCTAAAAAAAAAAAATCTTTCAAGAATGGGTGGCCAAATAATTACAAAGCTGAAAGTATCTATCATGCAATTATCCAGTCTATGATACTACCTAGGTTCAATTTCTTTTTCTAAGAACTAAATTTTAACCATCTGATGAAGAGACGTATTTTTAGCTCTAAAGCCACATAATTTATAAAGTTTATAGTTGTTCAGCATACTTCAAAAAACATTTCTTACCAGATTTCTAAGAACATATATAACTACTCTAACTCATTTGTATTTTACCACTCTTATCCCATTCCCCAATTTGTGAAGGAATTATGTGTGTGCTTTCTCTGTATCTTTTCCTCCAAATAGGGCGACTGTGGTTGAGAGAGACTTGGAAGACCTAGGTTAGCCTGAATGACATAAAGCAAATATACACATAAGGCAAATACTGTTCATTCTTCTGTCTAACTCATCTTTTGCTCACATAATGCTAACAGTCTCTAGTACACCATAGCTCCATGCTTTTACATTTTAAATGTTTAAATATGGGATGGGGGTGTAGGTATACACATATCTTAGCCAGTAAGATATTTGGGTCTGCTGAGACAATAGGAAAACATGAAAGCTTTGGAGGAGAGCTTGACTTCATTTGAATCCTGGCTTTTTTGCTTGCAAGCTATACACTCTCAGTGAACCCTATGTCCATCACTTTAAACAGAAAAAAACAGCTCCCTCCAGAGTTCTGAAGGTGACAAAGACTGTATGTAAAGTGCCAGAAGGAAAAGGCATGAAGTAAGCATTCTATTAACTGAATAATAATGATTATATCACTTACTAGTTGAGTATCATGGAACATTAACTGAATCTCACTGAAACCTGGTCTCCTCATCTACACAATAGAAAAAGTTATATCTATTCATAGGAGTGTTGTGTGAATTAAATGTGATAATGTTAGAATGACTTACATTAAGGCTATATAAAGCAAAATATAAACAAAGTTCTAGATTTGTCACTTATTAGCTATAGGACCATAAGTCTCTGAGTCTCAATTTCTTCAACTGTAAAATATGGATTTTTAAAAAAAATAATTAAATTAGAAACATATGTAAAAGGGAACATATCATGCCAATATCAGAGTACTGTATACATAAAGACCAGAACCAATCAAGGAGAGACAGATTAGCCAATGGGACTGAGGTCATCACAACCATAGAGGATAAAAAAAAAAAATCTGCCAGACACTTGTTTTCATTGTCAGACACAAAAGCAGTAACAATATACTATATTTCAAATTAGGCAATACAGAACATGTATGTCCTATTTTTTCTGTGTATAGATACTGAGAAGGGTATTTTGCTTTTACTATAAAACACTAAAATAGAAATAATAAATGTCATCAAACCTACCCTTTGTAGCATGGATTCTGACCAGGCATATCCATTATGTTCCACAGCCCACTGCAGAATTGTTCCCATGATGCACAACATGACATCTGACTGCAAAATGTTAACCAAACTTGCAAACAAAGGACAGAATGGAGGCAAAACTGGAGGTGGAAGGGCTGAAAATAAAAGTATTATGCGCTTCTTTTATGGAATATGCTTTTTAAAAAACTATCCTTTTGTTACATACTTTTGATAGTCTTTATTCAAAGTGTATTTCCTAACACACAGCTTAAGGGTATATTTTACCTTCTCAAGGTCAAATGCATAAAATAGTTACATAAACAGCAGCAGTAAAAAGGAAAGCCTTCTTTTTCCTTAGAAAGGTCTTAAGATCTGCAATAAAACCATTAACCTAGAGGAACTTAGTACATAGTACTTCTGTATTAATATATTTATTATTTATTTGAATAGGAGAATCATCACTCAGAAAGCTAAAGACAATCATTATAGTTAAGGACAATCTTCACAGTTAATAGAAAACAATGTTTAAAAAATAAAAGAGACAGGCATGTAATTTTTGGAGAGAAGATTAAAAATACCTGTATCTTCTCTATTTTGTCTTTTCAATTTCCGTTGAGCTTCTTCTGCCTAATAAAAGAGACAGTAACTTGGTTAGGGAATTTGTAATACAAAACAACTTAATATCCAAAACCAGTGACATAAGTCAATTTTACTGCATTATCTTCTGATTTCAGAAGACTCTTATCCTTAATGTTGTAGTCCTCCCCCAAATGGATATGTCAAGGTTAATTTTTTCCACTAAAATAATCCTCAAATGAATTCTCTGTTGCTTTAAAATGCAAGGACAATATGTACAAACCCACACCATAACAACTTATTTAGGTCTGAACTCTATGACATTCATCAAAAATGAATTAAAAGCTTCATGTTCAAGTTTTGTTTAATACCATTTATTGAAAAAGCATTTTTAAGAGAAGACTGCTAAAAGACAACATTTAATTATCTAAGAATGATTAGAAAAACTGCATAAGTCTCTATGGAAAAGCATGTTAAATAATACCACTTCTGAAATAGGTATAAAATGGGTTAACTGTTTATAATGCAGGTTGAAACTTTGTCTTCAAAAGCTAACAAAATACAATTATGTATGTATGTATGGGTATGTATTTAATTAAATAGCTCTTGTATAGTATGCACAAAACATCAGGGTGAAAACCCAAAATTTCAGGTGGCGATATTCTAAGTAATTTGTACTTTCTTCTTTATACCTTTTTTTTAATTTCCAAATTTCCTATAATAAAAATGTATTCTTTTACAATCTGTGAAAAATAGTAAATGTTGTTTAGGAAAAAAACCCCAAAAATCCAAGCTGGGTACAGCAGTGGGAGCCTGAGATCTCAGCTACTCAGAAAGCTAAAGCAGGAAGATTCTTGAGTCCAGGAGTTTGAGGCTACAGCATGCTATGATTGTACCTGTGAATAGCCAATGTACACATACAGTGTGTACACAGTATGATCCTGTCTCTCTCTCTCTCTTTTTTTCAATAGACAGGGTCTCACTCTGTCACCCAGGCTGGAGTGCAGTGGCGATCATAGCTCACTGTAACCTCCAATTCCTGGGCTCAAGTGATCTTCCTGCCTTAGCCTCCCAAGTAGCTAGGACTATAGGGACACGTCATCATGCCTGGTTGAGACCTTGACTCTTCAAACAAACAAACAAACAAACACACACCCAACCTTTCTCCACTACTCTTTTAATTTTCCCAATTACCTTGGATTGTTCTGCCCTTGAAAAGTGATAGAAATACAAATTGAACTCTTTGACACATTCTGGTTTCAATTCATACATGCCTCGTCCTGTTAATCCAGGTTTCCTATGAAAGAAAAGTCCTTAGAAATTATTACTATAGTCACACACTAATGCACAAGACAGTCTTTTTTCTCTATTAGGACAAGAAAGCAGAGCTCCCATATACCGCTGGTGCCTGTTAAGCTAGAACTATTTTCTGTAGGTTAATTTGGCAATTTAAATCTAAAGTTCTATGTGCGTTCACTTTATCTACCATGTCGACTTTGAATTTATCCTACTGGACAAGTGACTGTAATGAACACTGTGAGGCAACAATTTAAGAAATAACATGGACTAGGTTACTTAAACTGTAAAATCTTCAAATGATTGAACAGCATTAAGAGTGGTATTAATTTCTCTATTTTGACTTGTACAGATGTCTGTGTTAAGTTCTATTAAGTGGAAAAAAGGGTTTCAGAACTTTCCTAAGCAAGTTACAAAACCCAGAAGCCAAATAAGACAGAAAGAGTTTTAAAAACATTTGTGTGAGGCTGGGTACGATGGCTCATGCCTGTAATCCCACTACTTTGGGAGGCCAAGGGGAAAGGATTGCTGAGTTCAGGAGTTTGAGATCAGCCTGGGCAACATGGCGAGACCTTCATGTCTACAATTAAAAAAAAAAAAAAAAAAAAAGCCAGACGTGGGGGTGCACACATGTAGTCCCAGTTTTTTGCAGAGCTGAGGTGGATTGCCTGAGTTCAGAAGTTCAAGGCTGTGGTGGTAGTGGTGATAGTGCCATTGCACTCCAGCCTGGGTGACAGAGTGAGACTAAAAAAAAAATTGTGTGAAATGACACCATAAAGAAAGTTAAAGACCAAGTGATAGACTAAAAGAAAATACTTGCAATATATAATAATTGATATCTCCTATGTATATAAAAGTGCTATGGAATAGTAAGATAGGAACAAACAATCATAAAGAAAAGTACATAAAACTATGAAAAAAAATAGGTAGCCAATAACCACATGAAAAGATGTTTAACTTCACTGGGAGGTAGAGTAATGGAAATTAAAATTAAGGTAACATTTGTCACCCATCTAATGTGTAGAAATTAAGAATGTATATATCAACATGCTAACAAAGTTGCAGGACACTCTCATATCCTGCTAGTGAGATTATAAACTGATGACCTTTTTGGGAAGGTAATTTGAGGTACATATCAAAATGTAATATATACTTTCCTTTTGATCTAGCAAATCCTCAAAGAAACACTTTTATAATCAAAGAGACACATGTCAATGATACATGTACAATATGTTCAATACTTGCTGTTTATAATAGAGAAAAGCTAGAAATTAAATATCACACCAATAGGGAAGGTTAGATACATCACAGAACATAACTACAAATAAGTAAAAACAAAAGAATGAAGTAGGCCTATATGTACTGACAAGTTATAGTAAGTATTCAAAAAAAAAAAACCCAAACAGAAACATAAAAATACCCTGTTAAAGTTTAATTTTAAAAGTGGTCATAAAATAGGAAATACAAAATGAACTATTTTCTGTTAAGGAATATATCTTTCCAGTCACTTTCACATATAGTGAAATAAGTATAGAAATAAAGTTTAGAAAGACAATAGAAATTATCTGAGTGCCTGGATTAAAGGTAGTATTTTTTTCTTCATACTTCTTTGTATTTTCTCTAAAAGCATGTTGTTTTTATAATCAGCAGAAACAACTGTCATTGGGTTGGGAAGCAGGGGAAATGCAAGATTAAGACACTGTCTAAACAACTTTCAGGGTATCAACTAGTTTATTGACTGAGGAAGACAATGGACACCAGGAAGGCATTTAAAGGCCATCCCACAATTTAAGTAATGGAAACACAGCACTTCTAAGAAATCACAACGCATTTACTTAGATCACTGCTCAGTTTAATTTCTATTATTTGAAACCAGCAGCTATGAACATCTATTCTGAAGGCAATTAAAACCTCATAACGCTACTTTAAGTTGCTGAATGCAGGGTGAGATCAGAAAAGTAAAATGCCAGTTAAGAAATCTAATTTAGAACTACAATTTGAAAATGTCTGTCACTCTCTGAAAGCAGCAACTTCATTCTCACTTCCATCAAAGGAAACACTCTAAAAAAACCCAAAGGACACAAAAAAAGTATGCATTTAAAAAAAAAGAACATGAAATACTAGGAAGTAAACTCACTTGAAATGGGCAACTGCTTCAATTACACTCTCCATGCCAGTCTCTTTGTTCTCCTAGAGGTACAGGAAACAAGTGCATTTCATTTTAATAAGAATAACTACGAGTACTCTGAGCACTGTGATTTATCTCACTAACTTTCATAGCAACCCTATGAGGTAGATATACTATTATCCTCATTTTTACAAATAAAGATTTCATAGTAAACATAATGATTAATATATAATTAGGTAGATTTAGTTGGTGAGCTGACATTCAAGTTGATATAATTTTATAATTTTTAAAAAGTGACTACCATATAGAATCAAGGAAGAGCTTTCAAAAGAAATTAAACAAAAGCAAAATATATAAAACATTGAAATGAAATTTGTATAAAATATCTGTACAATTTTAGGAAATAGTTACACAAAGCTTTTTATCTATTTTCAGTAAAACAGTACTTCCCAGATCATATTCCATTTACAACAAGATGTTAATAGGAATTCTGTGAATAAATAATTTTTTTGGTCAAAACGTTTGGAAAATGTATCACTTTGTATAAGGCATAACCACCTTGAAAATGTTTTAAATTTTATTCTTCCTTAAAGTCTAGGCTAAACTATAACTGCCTGAACATCTAACAACTCAGGATTCATCTCCTACATTTAAAAAGGACAAGCAGTTTTTATCCTGATTAGATGTTCAGTGATACTAATAAATTATTAATTGTTGTATTTTTTTTTTGAGTTGAAGTCTCACTCTGTCACCCAGACTAGAGGGCAGTGGCACAGTCAAAGCCATCTCAGCCTCAATCTTCTGGGCTCTGGAGATCCTTCTGCCTCAGCCTTCCAAGTAGCCGGAACTACAAGTGCGCGCTACCACTCTCGGCTAGTTTTTTTTTGATTTATTGTAGAGACCAGGTCTTGCCAAGTTGCCCAGGCGGTTCTCAAACCCTTGGGCTCAGGCAATCCACTCGCCTTGGCCTCCCAAAGTGCTGGGATTACAGGCTGAGCCACCGAGCCGGCCAACTGTTGTTTTTTTATACATGGATAGGTTTTTTAAAAAACAAAAAAACACCTATTATACTGTCAAATGTACCCAGGGCTTCAAAACTGTCTCTGGTTGAGAACCACTGTTTTAGATAGTTTTATGTAGTCCTATTGACAGATGAAATGGTAGCTCTAGTAATCTCTACAAAACAGTCCTGTGGGGGCACAGAGGCTAGTGGCTGGGATATAGATGAAACAAGATTGCCAGCTGCTGAAGTTGGTCATGGACTTTTTATACTATACTTTCTATTTCTGTAGACATTTCAATTTTTTTATAATACAAAATTTAAAAGAAGTATTACTATGCAACAAAGATAGGCTGAAATCCCAGAAAAATAAACATTAAGGTTGAAAGTTTTGACCTATGTTTCAAATTAGGGAAAACATTTTGAAAAGTCCCAATGAAAATAAAGTCCCTTCTCAATTATTAGGGTTTAGTTTCTGAGAAGACCCATGGCTGAAAAATAGGTGGCTCAAAAATTTACAACCCCTGGGAGGAAAGACAGTTGGAATTCAACCTATAAATGTCCTGTGACTATTCTTTTACATTTACTAAAATGAAATAATGGCTCATTACTAAGGAGAAATCTTTGAATGCTTGAGAAGAAAAAAGCTCTGGAAAACTTCATTTAGTCTACTCCGCGCGGGTAAGTAGGTATTCTTCACTTCCTTCCTCAATATACTAGGCTATAAAGTACTATCTATATGCATGGCAACTTAATAATATTAACCTCTAAGGGGACAAAAATTCAGCTCTAAGGACTGGGTGCCCTTATCTCTTTCACGGCTTTGTTGCAAAAGATTATAGTCCACTCTGTTTTCCACTCCTAGTCTCTACCATTCTCTTTTTCTAATTATTTGTAAGAGTGATTGGAGTTATACACATCCTAGAACTGTAGTTTTTACAATTGTGGAAAAGCTATATAGAAGTAAATCTATACATACTAGACTGATAGGTAGGGAAAGATTTCTATAATTTTCTTTTTAAAATGTAGGTACTTACATCTTCAGGTAAAGACTTTACCAATTCACTATGAGCCATAGGTTTGATACTCAACTGATGAATTATCTCCCGCTTGATTTCATCTGTAGCGTTTACCTGTCCAACTCCAGGAGTAAATCTCTCTCCTATCAAAAACACAAAAGGATATAGACACATATTTAACATGATCACAATACTTATGTGATGTATACTTATACAGCATCATATATTTCTCTATTTTAGTCTCTTTGAGAAATGGGAAAGCAATGAGTGGTCCGGTAATAAACTAGAGAGACTAGCTCCTGGCCATATTTCCGAGTCTCAGACACAACATGTGAGGGCCAGATTTAGGCAGTGGAGAGAGCTCTGCTTGCTATTTTAGGAGAATGGGATCAGAAGGGTGGGAAGGATTTAGATGTAATCAAGAAAACTTCTTTCACTCCATCTTCCTTGTGGCAGCAAGGATGGAGAGCTTTCCTTTCCCTTTCTGTCAGGTGGCAAGTAAGACATCAACTTCTGAGAACTTCTTCACTGGTTTCACCTCCTGGCAGAAGCCAGTATTCTCTATAGTCTATGGAGGGTTGAAAATAACAGGAGAGGGGGTAGAAGGTAAGGGATAAATGAATGGGAAAGATGGGGAAAAGGACTTCAATGATAGATAGTAAGAAAAGAAATCAGATCTTCATTAGCTTGGAATTATTACATTTGAAGTCAAGAAGACACTTACACAACAAACCTAATGGAGAGAAACATAAGTAAGACAAAAAGTAACAGTAAATAGCTCCTAAATATCCTATTCCTTGCTTGCTAAATTCTCACATCCTTGTTTTTTCCCAAAACATAGTCTTCTAGTTTATTCCACTTCAGTAGTTGAACTTTCTCCTTTTTCCAAAGTACCATAGTACTGTTATTCTCAATATCACCATAACCAGAGGGGGAGAAAGAGGGATATTCTAATTTTCTTCCCCTAAAACTGAGTATCATCTCAAAACAAATATAGTTCAGAATTTCTGAACTATCTACTCCCACACACTCCAGTGTAATTTATAATGTCTCAAATAATTTAAACTTACCCACAAGCATTATAATGAGGTACAGCATTTCTTCAATTAGCGTATTGTTCTGTTGAACAACATCCTATAACAAGTGGGGGAAGATAAAGTTTAGAAATAAGAATACACATATTGCAATATCTTAGATGATTAAAATATCCCAAAATAATAAAAGCTGCTTCTTTAGCAATGGGCTGTAGTCTCTTAAAACACATTCTTACCTTATGGGTAATCTCAGAACTAAATCTTTTTCCATAGTCTGGAGTACTGAAAATCTGATAAAGTTCAAAGCGGCTGAGCATTATCATCAGAAAATGATTTGGATCCATCATGGAGACACCTGTCTTTTTTTTTTTTTTAAATGTTTGAGATAAAGGAAAAGAGGAAGGTTAGAAGGGCCACTAAACAATTAATAACAGATACTCTGGCTTGCACAAGAGAAAGCAGTTTGCCAATCCCAATAAAAGGTGGAAACCCATTTGGCCTCAATCTTTACTTTTGGTAGCTGACAAGTGTAAAAAGAAATCTAAGTTGGTAAAAACAAAATATAAACAAAAAACACCTACAACCTAAAATCACACATTGGAATAACATGGACTATGAGTTCTCTTTCCTTCTAATACTTTGAAATAATTGTGTTCCTATGGGTTTGGTTCCAAATTTTTATTTCAAGGTTCTCTAATCACTGTTTGGGGATCACTAGATAGATTCAGAGAAATGTGGTACATTAATTAAGCTTCTACTATTTAAAAAATATACATCATATTAAACTATTATCAAGATCTCTCAATCTATTTTTTGTGGTAAGCACAATACTAACTGAAGTGACAGCTTTTAAGTAATAGTTCCAATTCTCCTTTAATTCTAATTGCATATATTCTAAATCAACCCGGATTTTAACTTACTTTGAACTAGTAATTTTTTTGAATTGTACATTTCTTGACTTTACTTTTCTATAATTATTAAATCCATTCGGCAATAACATAGAACAATTAATATGTGACAAGAACTGTGCAAGGCAAAAGGGGCAAAAAAAGAAACAAGCTATAGTTGCCATGGTTTGGTAGAGGTAGGAGTGATGAAATGTAAACAGGTAATCACAATCCAGAGTTGTCAGTGCCAGTGGCAGGGGTAAGAGCCATGCTAGGATCCTCACAAAAGGGTTACTTAGCCAAGTTTCAGTGTGTCAGGGATTCCTGGGGAAAGTAATTACTAAAGTTAACAGCAAGACGCACAGAAAAATAAGGTGAATGGAAAAGGAAGGGGTAAGTAATCCAGGGAGCAAAACAAATACCAAAGTTTAAGATTCAGGAGAGTACGGCAAATTCAGGGAACGTCAATGTAATTTAGTATTTTAGGTCTTGAAAATTAGTTTAAGGGGCTTAAACTAAAGGGTTTAAAATAAGTTAAAGAGGACAATAAAATAGGATGGCTTTCAGGTTTCTGACTTCAGCAACTAGACAGATTATAGAACAATTCACCAAGGTAGAAAACCAAAGATAGGAAAAAGGTTTGGAGAAAATAAGGAGTTTTTCTGAACATGTTAAATCTGAGATATGTCCAGAAAATCTAGATGGAAATGCTCTACAGACTGTTAGTCATATGAGTTTGGAGTTTAGTAGATGGGGCTAGGCTACAATTACAGATTTGGGAGTGATCACAAGTGACTGTGGAAATAACAAGAAGCAAAAGACCCTACAACTTTTAAGTTCAAGTTCATTACCTGAAGCATTACTATATCCTTGTCAAACATTTCACGTCTGCATTTCACATTATGGTAGTAATAAATCTAAAAAAAAAAATTAATTATATCGGGTAAATAGGTTTTTATTGGTGTAACCTCCTCCCTCCCCCCAAAAAGCATATGGGTTTTTATGAGTACAAGTGTGCACATATGTGCAATATGGTTTCCTGCCTGAGAAGTTAACACTATGTTAGAACACATTGACTAGAATTTTCCAGATTACAACGGTCATATTAGGCACCAACATTCTGTGTATCTCAACAAAGCAAAAGGCTGTCGTCTTAGGAAGGTTTAGAACTGCTAAAAACAGAAGGAAAAAAAAAAATTCCAAGTCTAGGTGAAATTTTAAAAAGTAACATCTCAATTTTAGAGCTATACTAAAATAATTTTTATTATTTTAACCCAATTTAAACTTAAATACATAAAATCTGAACTTAAAATTTTTTTTAAAAATCCAATTTTGTAGGCTGGGTGCAGTAGCTCATTCCTATAACCCCAGAACTTTGGGAGGCCGAGGTGAGAGGACTGCCTTCTGAACCCATGGGTTAGAGACCAACCTGGGTAACCTGGTGAGAACTCATCTCTACAATAAATCAAAAACATTAGCCGGGCGTGGTGGCACATGCCTACAGTTCCAGTTACTTGGAAGGCTGAGGTGGAAGGATCACCTGAATCCAGCAGGTTGAGGCGGCAGTGTCCGTGAGTGTGCCACTGCACTCCAGCCGGGTGACAGAGTGAGACTTCAAATTAAAAAAAAAAAAAAAATCCTATTTTGTTCTAAAAATATATTTCAGTGAAAAATCAAGATCTCTATTGTTCATTTCTACTTTTGATTATTTTTCTTGACAAACTGTGAATAAAAATTCTAAGAAACTTTTTGATTTATCATTACATTTATTTTTTCAAACAATTTTAATACAGATACTCAACTTTCACTTAAAAGCACAAGAAGGTTGTAAGTCCATTGAAAATTACATCCGTCACAGAACCCAAGGAATGGAATGAAAATGCTCCAAAAAATTAAAAAACACTTACCTGGTTTACTAGAGAGAATCCATTTCTTCTCCACATTCCAGCATGTACTTGGGCACATAAAACAAGACATCTAAGAGGGTGCTCTATCAACATAGGTGGGCTAAGTTCACTCTGTATATGAAAAGAAAGCAAAAACAAAACCATAAAAACATACACAAAAAAACTCTATAAAGAAGCTTGGTTGACAGATGAACTCATTTTTAAAACATAGTGAATTAAAATTATGTTAAGATATGTTTGTGTGATGGTTAATATTATGTGTCAACTTAGCTAGGTTATGGTATCCAGCAAAACCTGTTCAAACACCAATCTAGATGTTGCTGCGAGGGCATCTAATTTTTTTTAACCTGTGATGGAATTCTGTCATTATACTTGAAATTGCAACATCAACTCCTCCCTGGGTCTCTCTAGTCCGCCTGGCTGCCTCATGGATTTTATACTTGCCAGTCCTCATAACTTTAGTAAGCCAATACCTTAAAATTTTCTGTGTGTGTGTGTGCGCGCGTGCGTGCAATATATACATCTGATTGGTTGTTTCTCTGGAGAATCCAAACTAATAAAACATGTTACAAAGTGATTTCAGTGCTGGGCATGGTGGTTTATGCCTGTAATCTCAGCACTTTAGGAAGCAGAGGTGAAAGGATTGTCTGAGCCCAGGAGCTCGAGACCAGCCTGGCCAACATGGCAAGACCTCATTTCTATAATAAATAAATAAATAATTAGCTAGGTGTGGTGGAGATCGCCTGTAGTTCCAGCTACTTGGAAAGCTGAGGCGGAAGGATCACCTGAGCCCAGCAGGTTGAGGCTGTGGTAGCCATGAGCATGCCACTGCACTCCAGCCTAGGTGACAGAGTGAGACTCTGACTCAAACAAAACAAAAAAAAGCTATTTCAAAAACATGGGATGTAATAAATAGGTACTCATTTTTAATTGCTATTTAAATGTCAGCACCACTTACTAGAGGTAGGAGCTCTGGAAATTTATATGCCACTTCACTTCTGCTTAATAATACATGCAAACCTGTGTGAAAGAATAAACAAAGTATTTCTGTAAGTGAAAATCATTTAGAAAAAACCCTAAACATTCACTCAACTTTATTATTTAACTTCTTTTCTCTTTGGGAACCTATCAGATTACAAATTAAGATATAAAATGAACTATGTATACAAATGAAGGTTTTTCATAGTTATTCTCATAAATCCATATTAAAGGCATATTTAAAACTGGTCTTTATTACAATTACAAACATATATTAATGACATTTTAAAAAGTAAATGGTTAGATGTACAAACAACACAAATGCAGTTATATAACTATCAAAACAATTTGTGTATGTTATGTCAACTATTAGAGTCATATTTCACCGGGTCATGGAGTTTGTTCCCATTTAAAGTATAGCAGGAGATATCCTTCTGGTAACTAAACAGAGAAACTAGCCCTGGGATTCATGGTCTGCTCAGATTCTGACCTCAGAATTAAGTTTCCCAGAACTTCCAGTTTAGGATCAGGGTTTCTTAAGTTTCTAATCTGAAGGGACTCTCATATAGCTCAACCTTAGTTCTGGTTGTGTCCCATTTATGCTGTTGCCTAAGCAGAGAATGCTCTTATATTGGCTACTTGCTCAAGCCTGGCTTCAAGTTTTCTTAACTCAAGAAGACCTGCACTATTGATCTCATTCTAATAACTTGTTCTCAACAGTTAGTTCAAGCTCCATTAGCACACACTCAATTGTTTTGTGTATTACTTAGCTCTCCAATTAGATGAGCATTCAGGCCAAGGTTTATCAAATACAATGAGATTAAAACTTTAAAATATTCAGGCAGGCTGGGCTTGGTGGCTCAGCGTATAATCCTAGCACTTCGAAGGGTTGAGGCGAGTGGACTGCCTGAGCCTGCAGGTTCAAGACCAGCCTGGGCAACTTGGCAAGACCTCATTTCTACAATAAATAAAAAATTAGCCAGGCTTGGTAGTGCATGCCTGTAGTTCAGGCTACTTGGAAGGCTGAGGTGGAAGGATCACCGGAGATCAGCAGGTCGATGCTGGGGTGGACGTGAGTATGACACGGCACTCCAGCCTGGGCAATGGAGTGAGATTGCAACTCAAAAAGAGAAAAAAAAAATATTCAGGCAACAGCTTTGAGGAAGGTCAAGACCCAGGCAGAAGTCAGTACATTTTTAGAGTATTGAATTTTTTCACTGTGGGTAACAATCAGCATCAGTTTCTATCCATAAAACCATATTTTTAAAGGCAGAAGAGATAGTGGTTGAGTTGGAGACAGCACTCGCTTTCTTGCCTTTTAATCCAATACTTTTCTACAACACCATGCTGTCAGTTGCCTATGTTGAGGATCAACAGTTCAGTTGCTCAAAACACACAAACAAACAATATTGGGACTAAAAAAGTTATAGAAAAAAGAGATATTTTTCTTAAGATCATAATTTCATTCTAGTAATTATCTGTTGTACTATCATATTCACATGTCTAAGAACAACAACTTCATAAAGCCTCAGGATAAGGGATGATTGTAAAACACCATGGCTTTGCTGGGATCGGTGGCTCAGCCTGTAATCCCGCGCCTTTGGATGAGGTGAGTGGATTGCCTGAGCCCGCGGGTTCGAGGCCTGCCTGGGCAGCAAGACCTCATCTCTACAATAAATCAAAAAAACAGCCGGGTGTGGTAGCGCACGCCTGTAATTTCGGCTACTCAGAAGGCTGAGTGAGGCAGAAGGATCACCGGAGCCCAGCAGGCGAGGCTGTGGTGGCCGGGGGAGACCACTGCACTCCAATCTGGGTGACAGAGTGAGACTCCAACTCAAAAAAAAACAACACCATGGCTTCAATAACATACTCATGGCAAGGGTCTTATTACACAAGAGAAACAGATAACCAGACTAGGCCTATATCTATTAGATATTGAATCAAAAATTAATAACCTTCCAAAAACTAAAGTATTAGATGGTTTCACTGGTGAATTCTAGCAAACATTTAAGGAAGAAATGATACAAATTCTCCACGATCTCTTCCAGAAAAAGCAAAACAAAGTAAAAAACACACCTTTCACATCACGTTAAAAGTTACTGAGCCACAATCTGAAGATAAATTACATATTCTGCAATGAAAAAAATATCTACCTGCAGAACTTCTATTCTCTGAATTAATATGCAACTAATGGTAACAACAGTATGTGAGCAATGTAAGAATATCTAGAATCAAGAAATATGGAAGCTGTACTGAAATAAGTCTGTAGAGATGAATAAGTGCATATATATATATATATATATATATATTTTTTTTTTTTTTTTTTTTTTTTGAGTTGGAGTCTCGCTCTGTCGCCCAGACTGGAGTGCAGTGGCCACTCCCAGCCACCGCAGCCAAGACTTGCTGGGCTCCGGCGATCCTTCCGCCTCAGCCTTCCGAATGACAGGCATGCGCTACCACGCCCGGCTGATTTTTTTATTTATTGTAGAGATAAGGTCTCGCTGTCCAGGCAGGTCTCGAACCCGCAGGCTCAGGCAATCCACTCACCTCAGTCTCCCAAAGGCACGGGATTACAGGCTGAGCCACTGAGCCCGGCAAATAAGTGCATATTAAAGTCTCTGGCTGCTGCAAGGTGGCAGCTTCAGATATTCTACCAGTTAATTATAAATAGCTTATAAATCAACTACTTAAGATTAAAAGAATGATCATCCCAATATGACCTTATTCTTGATCTGCTGCTCTAAAGGTTATCAATAATATAAATCAGAGGTAAAGAGAGGTCGAGAAAGCCTAGGGTGGCTTGAAATTATTAGCAATCGCTTAAGTGATAGGTTAGTTTGAGTGGGAACAACACAAACCTTGATGCTGGATTGAGTTAAACATTAAAGCATGCTATCTGTAATTAAGGTGTCTGAAGTAGCACTGTAGAACAATGACTATAAGCATGGTCTCTGGAGCCAAACTGCCTCAAAATGCTAACTCTGAGTCTTTCTTGCTGTGTGATGTTAGGCAAGGCACTCTCTCTGTCCTGTGAATCCAGCTTAATAAATACCTACACCTCACAGGCCTATGTGATGGCTAAATAAATCAATGCATGTAAAGCTCTCAGAATAACACCCAGCACATAGTAGGTATTCATAAATATTAACCACAAACAATGTAAAAGATAATTATAGCATTCTTTTTTAGGTGAAATGCTTTACCTGCAAGTAAGCGAGAAACTGGGAGGTGAATGCTAACTTTTTCTTGGGAAACACAGTATCTGATAGTTTCCACGGAATGTCCACAAATGCTTAGTGTGATTGGCTGCTCACCATCAGTAAAACCACCATGACACTGTGTCAATACAGCGAGACATTTCTTGTAAGCTTCAATTAACACTTTTTCCTAAAAAAGAGGGTTTTTCTGTAAGTTACTCAAAAGGTTGAGTTTCTACAACATTGAATAAGCACCTCAAATCGATGATGAATGAATACCTCAAATAACAATATGGGTGAAACCAAATGTAATCCTCCCTCCCAAATTTGGTCCCTTTTGTAGTATCTGTCTAAGTGAATGATACCTCTATCCACACAGCTATGGAAATCTAGAAGTTATTCCAACATTCTCCTTTTCCTCATTGTCTACTGTCCAATCTATTACCAGCTAGCAATTCCATCTTCTAAATTTCTCTTAAAACCAGTCACTTTTCTATCTCCAGTAACTCAAAGGCACTGCCAATTATCTCTCTTAAATTCCCTGCTTCAACTTGAGCCCCATGTTCCACAAAGTAATTTTTAAAACACGAAAAATGCATCACGTCACTCTCCCCTTGCTTGGTGGTTTCTAGTCTGCCCACTTCAATTAGAGTAAAAACTAAACTTCTTTCCACAGCCAAGGCCCTGCCAAGTCAGACCCCTGCCCATCTCTCCGCCCTCTACCTCTGTGCTCCAACCACAGACCCTTCTCACAGCACCTGGAACAACCACTGTCTTCTCATCACAGGACACGATGCAACTGTTTTCTCAGTCAGGAATATTATTTACTCTTTTTTCAGTTAAATTTTACACATTGCCCAGAGCTCACGGAAACCTTCCCTGATCCCCTAACTTGTACAGGCTCTCATCTAGACTTTATTGCCAAAGAAAGGTCACAGGACAAAGGTACCAATGATAAAACTTTATTTTTGAATAAATGTATAAACTGCTGTTTTTATATTCTCAAAGTCTAGAAGAGATTTATGGAAAAATGAGGAAAGTTACACTATGGAAGAGTTTGGATTATCTTCCCCCATCTATTTCTCAAGTTTTTTCCTAAGGCTTTAACAGTTTGACTTTTAAAATTTTATTGAATTTATAGGTGGACAAGAAAAAGATGTACTTTTACTACTATTTCCTCCAAATCTCCTAAAATTTATTTAGAAATCTGCTTATTTCCCCCCCTTCCTCATTTTCCTCCTAGAAGAAACTCACATCTAAGGCACACCAGTCTTGCATCATTGAAATAACATGTGTTAATTTCATTTGTAGCGTAAAGGCTGCTTCCCACTCTGGTTCCATTTCAATATGTTGTCCTACTTGACGTGTAATTGGATCCATTCCCTTAAAGAAAGTAAAAAAAGTGTTATATGAATTAACATTATAGTGGTTCTCTTAATATGAAAGCCTAAAAAATAACGCAGAAAACATATATATTGATTATAAAAACACAGAAGGTATAAGTTTTAGTAGGAAGCCTCAAGTAGTATGAGAAGTCATAGCTTTTAAAATTAAATATTTATTTAACATTCTCTAAAATAAAAATGAAAAATTCCAGCAAATAAATTATTTTAGAGGAAACTTCCAGATCTGTTTTAGACAATAAAATACTTCAATACTTCACTGCAATAACCCTTCAAATTACTTTCTAGCTCTATTATCTATAAAAAAAATTGTTAGAAGAAATTTGATAGGCTTTAAAAATGTTATTGAATTTATATTTTATAATATATTAGAATAAAGTTTTTATATTTATTCCCTAATATGCAATTGAAAGTTTTCATAGAGCCTAAAAGAAGGCAAAATGATAAACAGCTTTGAATATAAAAAGAATATCACTTTGCAGAAAATAGCCTAACTACATTGGTATGTCAGAACTTAGTAAATAATAGATTATTTTAAATGACCAAAGTATCATTTACAGATACATGAAAAGCACAGTAGTATTATATGATAAATTAAACACCCATGAACTATAACCCAACCTAGGAACTAGAATGTTTTCTAAAAATGAAAGGTCAACTTTGGTCATTCCTTTTCTTAAGAAAGTCAGATGATTACTAAAGGAATCATAAAAGTACTTGCTCAGATTTTTAGACATGTCACCTATCTTCTAACAGTTACTACTGGCTAAATATACCTGTTGGTTTCTACTTTTAGATTCAGTTTTGTATATGGGGATGTTTCTTAAAAAGAGAATTAAACAGGGGAAAAGGCTCTACACTGTATTAAATAAATATTGCATTAAGGAGAAAAATAAATATGGAAACATTAAAAAACAAAACTACAGTTTCTCAAATAACTAACTTGACTGAACCTCCAACTATGTACATTATAAACGTTAATGTTATCCCCAAATTGTCTCCACAAAGAGGCTTAATGTCTATTTCCTAGCTATAATGTGGGTTGTGCCCCTCATGTCCTCTGATGTAACTTCAAACATTTGTTCTTTGCCATTTTGATAGGAAGCATATTAAAAAAATACAGGTGCAATCTCTAAAGAAAGAACATTAGTGGCAACCCAAAGAAATATAAAATAGCAATAGATTCCAGAACTTTGGCTGGGATCTCATTTGCTCTACACTTTTCTAAGAATCTCCAATTAAAAAGAAGCTTCCTAGTCCAAATTATAGCCATCCAAACTCATCTTTTGAAAACATGCCCCAAAAGAAAAATGCACAGACAGAAAGATGTTTCAATGAAATGTTTGTTGTTTCAATAAAAACAACAAAAAGCCAGTATGGTGGTACACACCTGTAGTCCCAGCTACTCAGGAGGGTAAGCCAGGAGGACTGCTTGAGCCCAAGGCTATAGTGTGCTATGATGGCACTCATGAATAGCCACTACTAGACTCCAGCCTTGGCAACACAGCAAGACCCCCCTCTTAAAAAAAAAAAAAGAGGACAAGAGAGTAAAGAAAAAAGAATAAAAAGAAAACTATAACTGTTTATACATACCTGCATACATTTTAGTAATTCTAAAAAGGCATCAAACCCTTCTAGGAACTTCTGCCTCAGCTCATCTGACCATTCAGTTGGTTTGCTAATTAACACGTACCTGAACCAGATAAAAGTAACAATTAACATAAAAATAAACACTGTCATTTTACAAGTTGCAATTGGTTTGATAATCAAGCAAAACTTACTTGAGATCTAAAATAAGGCTCTGAACTCTCCTAAACTTGAACGCCTGTAAAGCAGTATAGCGTTCAAACTGAAATCTGCCCTGGGCATCTCGATGTCTCAAATGATCCATAAAAGTTTTAATGATAATGGTCATCAGGTTTTCTTCTATGATGAGCATCCGAGCCTAAAACAAAGTATATCAGAGTGCATGGTAATAAAGACCTATTTACTAAGAGGTTAAAAAAAAGGTCACCAACATTGTTTAGCTTTTTCAGTTTAAACCTTTTTCAACACAACTATATAATATCATAAATGTATTACTGCATATTTCTAAATAACAATTACTTACTCCACTTGCCATGTGTATGAAGCAACAATTATAGCAGATGCCAGAAAGATGTCAGAATGTTAGAAGACAGTTCCAAGGCTCATTATTCAAAGATAATTCAGGGTGGGGGGTTCTGAATCAGGCTGCAAATTTTCCTTAACTGAGACATTTAGACACCTACAATGGTAGGGTATAATTACTCTAGGATCCAAAGGTTTATGTCACAGATTCTCTAAAACTCAGCATGAAACCATATTTCCTATTAACCTCCTTAGTATCTATTTTTTGTTTTTGTTTCTATGTATAGATATATCTATATCTGTGTATTTTTGAATAAGCAAATGCATGTAAATGGTGTCAGATACAACAGGTAAAAAGTAAGTCGCCTAGCTCCTGAAGTCTCCTGTCCAAAGACAAACCCTGTTAGCAGTTCTTTCTTTGCACATTCTTGCAGAGATGGTATATGTGTGTATATTTATAAATTCATATAACATACATGTATACATATAAAATACATAATGTATATGTTAAGTAAGGATATGTATAATTATATCTATCTCTTTCTCACAAAGGAAAGTATAAAAACTGTTCCGTACTTTTTTACTTGATATATTTTAGACAATGTCCAATAACAGTTCATACAAGTTTCCCTCATTCTTTTAACTAGCATCAGGTAAACTTTTGTATCGTACTTTATTTAGTCAGGCCCTTCTGGTTAGACATTTGGGTTGTTTCCAGTTTTATACTATTATAAAACATGCTGCAACAAATATCCACTGTGTATATTTACAAAAATATTTATTGAATAATTTCCTAAAAGTGGAATTAATGGTTTACAGAGTATGTACACTATAAATGTTAACATTATCATCAAATTGTCCCCACAAAGAGGTTTAACAATGTATATTTCTAGCTATAATGTGGGCCCTGCCCCTCATGTCCTCCATTGCACAATGTAACTTCATTTTGTTCTTTGCCATTTTATGAGTTTAATCTGCCACAGTAAACTCAAAAAGTTTAACGTTAACTTTGAATACGACATTCTTATTCATGGATCCCCCATCTTTTCCAGTCTCCATAGCTAATCTCTCCTAGATTCTAATATTATTGGTGTAGAGTGAAAACTTAGACAGGTCTTATTACATCAGTCAGTATCAGGTAATTGGCAATATAGAAAGTTGCGTCAGAAAACAGGACCAAAAATAGAGAAGAAAGAAGTGCAAGAATATATAGTAAAGCTGTGTTCTAAGGTAGATACCACATTCTCAGGTCATTAAATAAGTAGAAAACCTGCAGAGTTAAAAATACCTTTGAAAACTCTTAAATCATTATCATATTGCTAGGACTTAAGCCCCAAGAATTCTAAAAGTCTACAGAATTATTTGGGAAGAAGAGGTGGAAGGACTGCTTGAGGCCAGTAGTTCAAGACCAGCCTGGGCAACATAGTGAGATCCTGTCTCAGCACAAAATAAAAAGAAAAAAACTAGTCTGGCACGGCGGGGTGTGCCTGTAGTCCCAGTTACTCAGGAGGCTGCAGTGGGAGGATTACTTGAGCCCAGGAGGTCAAGGCTACAGTGAGCCATAATTGTGCCACTGCACTACAGTCTGGGCAAAAGAGTGAGACCTGGTCTCTTTAAAAAAAAAAAAAAAAGTCTACAAGATTAACTTCTGTTACATTTTCCTTGACATTGAAGATTAAGGTGAGGTTTTAAGGAATAAGGACTGCTAATAGGCTAAGTAAAAGAATTTTTGTTTGTTGTATTAGTTAATTTGAAGGAAGTTAAGTGAGTATGCTTCAATTTCACTTAGCTAAGAAAAAACTATAGAGCAAGACTTAGAGCAAGTAGTAAAGGGAAGTAGGGAGACAACTTAATATTGTTAGGATGTAAATGTTACCAATCAAGGTACTTATCAGCATTTTCAATTTCAGGTAAATGCTCAAAGAAATGGCTCCTAAACTACATAGTTTTGGATTGGATTTTAATTGTATTTACAGGATTATCAACTTAAAAAATTGAAAGTAGTCCATAATTAATGTCTCATTAACAGGGGAGTAGTTGGGCACAGTGGTTCATGCCTGCAGTCCCAGCTACTCGGGGGGGGGGG